>NW_007734472.1:105541-134798 GCF_000696425.1 Galeopterus variegatus
CTTCCAAAGTTATCTTCTCCCTTTTATTGTAAAGACAAGGAAGTTTTACAAGAAAATTCAGTTGATTTAACCATTACAAAGACACAAGGATATCAGCAGAATTATGGCTAACAAATGGAAAACTGGTAACATCATTGAAATAAGCAAAGTGATATTCCATAATGCAATTTGCAAAAGGTTAAGTCAATCCACCAATAAGAGCTTGTTCTAAGCAAATACTGTGTTTTCCTGCAGCAGTTTCCTCAGTATTTTTACATATCAATCAGTAGGTTAACCAAGGACATCTGTCCTTGAGCCAGCAACTTTGCTGTGTTACCATTTTATATCCACAACAGAGACTTTAGCCTGAGGAAAGTTTCCTGTCTTTTGCAAGATTAACATTTCTATATGTTAATTCCAAAAGGTTAGGCTAAACCTGAGACTACAGGGCTTTGGAAAATAGGCCCCCTGAAATACATTTGCTTTATAAATGTTAGTGCTCTCTACAGTACTAGAAGTTCTACCCAGCACAATAAGGCCAGAGAAAGTAATAAAGGGCAACCAAATTGGAAAGGAGGAAGTCAAACGATCTCTATTTGCAGATGACATAATCATATATGTAGAAAACCCTAAATACTCCACTGAAAAATTACTAGAACTAATAAGTAAGTTCAGTATACTGGCAGGAGACAAAATCAACACATACAAATCAATAGCCTTCCTATATGCCAATCATGAACTAGCTGAAGAAGAAATCAAGAAAGTAATCCCATTCACAATAGCTACCAAATAAATGAAATACCTAGGAGTAAATTTAACCAAGGAGGTGAAAGATCTCTACAGTGAAAACTATAAAACATTGGTGAAAAAAAATTGAAGAAACAAATAAATAAAAAGAAAGTCCATGCCCATGAGTTGGAAAAATTAACATCATCAAAATGTCTGTAATGACCAAGGCAATCTATACAGTCAACACAATCCCTTTCAAAATACCAATGACATTCTTCACAGGAATAGAAAAAAAACAATCTTAAAATTTGTGTAGAACCATGAAAGACCCCATAGCTAAAGCAATCTTGAACAAAAAGAACAAAGTTGGAGGTATTACACTTCCTGACTCCAAAATATACTACAAAGCTATAGTAACCAAAACAGCATGGAACTAACATAAAAATAGACAGCTAGACCAAAGGGACAGAATAGAGATCCCAGAAATAAACCCACACACTTACAGCCAACTCATTTTTGATAAAGGTGCCAAGAACACACAGTGAAGAACAGCCTCTTCAATAAATGGTGCTGGGAAAACTGGACATTCACATGCAGACAAATGAAACTAGACGCCTATCCCTCTATATATACACAAAAATCTATTCAAAATGAATTACAGACCTAAATATGAGACCTGAAAGTATGAAACTGCAAGAGGAAAACATAGAGGAAACACTATAGGAAATGGGAGTGGGCAATGCTTTTTTGAGCAAAACTACAAAGGCACAAGTAACTAAAGCAAAAATACACAAATGGGACTACATCAAACTGAAAAGCTTCTTCACAACAAGGGACAATATCAGTAAAGTGAGGAGATATCCTACAGAATGGGAGAAAGTGTTTGCAAAATGCACATCAGACAAGAGGCTAATATCCAGAATATATATAAAAAGTTAAGTGACTCAAAAGCAAAAAAAAAAAACAATGCAATTAAAAAATGCATGAAGGAACTGAAGAGACATTTCTCAAAAGAAGACTTAACAAATGGCCAACAAGCACAGAAAGAAATGCTCAACATCACTAATCACCAGGGAAATGCAAATTAAAACCACAATGCAATATCATCTCACCTCAGTTAGAATGGCTTTTACCAACAAGAAAGAAAATAACAAATGCTGGTGAGGATGCAGAGAAATGGGAAACCTCCTACATTGTTAGTGGGAATGTAAATTGGTACACCCATTGTGGAAAACAGTAAATAATAAATGATTCCACAGCAAAAGTTATGTGTCCAAGGATTCCCAACATGAACTGAGTCCTAGTCCCTGTAAACAGCTCAGAAAGGGATGCGGTGATTACTTGATGACTAGAGCTGACCTGGAACAGCCTGTACTCTGCTTGGAGAAGTGTCTGGGACCAAGAGACAGGAGAGTTAATTGGTGGTAACAGACCACCATTGGGCATAGTTAGTAGGTCAAATCCGGGGTCATTTCTCCCATTTCTCATTAAATATAGATTAAATATTCGTGTCCCCCCAAGATTTCATATGTTGAAATGCTAACCCTTAAGGTAATGATATTAGAAGGTGGGGCCTTTGAGAGATGATTAGGTCATGAAGGTGGAGCCCTCATGAATAGGATTAGTGCCCTCACAAAAAAGACCCCAGAGAGCTCTCTTGCCTCTTCCACCATGTGAAGACACAGTGAGAAGGAGCCGTCTATGAACCGAGAATTTGGCTCTCACAAAACGCTGAATCTGCTAACACCCTGACATCCAGCCTCCAGAACTGTGAGAAATAAATGTGCATTGTTTATAAGCCACCTGGTTATGGTATTCTGTTTTCACAGCCCAAAAGGACTAAGACAGTGCACCTCTGCATTTCTTTAGGAAATTTCAATTTTAGAAAGGAAATAGAATGTAAGTGTATAGTCTAACATCAAAACATTTACTTACTTTAGGTGCTCTGGAAAGTTGAACAAGATTAATGCATTCATTCGACATACATAGGTTTGCTGCCTACTGTGGCACAGGCACTGAACAAGACGCGACCTGTGAATTTTAACACAGTTCCTATGAAAACATTACTCCAGGGCCCAGGGCTCTGAACGTCAGGTGAGTGTAACTAAACTGAATTACTAATTACCTACCTCCACTCATTTGCACTATACTCACCACACTTGCCGAATACAGAGGTGTACAGAATTAATGTGGGTGGGGATGTCCCCACCTTATGTGAAGCTTGGGTCAGGCTGAAGCCCAGTTCCTCTGACCAGCATATATCAGATTTAACCCACTAGTCAAGCAGGTGAAGTAGATGTGAATCTATTGCTAATTCAGTTATATCTAATTGTCCTGAGAAATAATACCCAGGTCAGGAATTTAGACCAGAAATATACTACTCCACCTACTCCAAATTGCCATTGAAGTGTATTTTAACAGAAAGAAAAATATCTCTGCTTTTACAAAACATCAGAACACAAAGTTTAAGCCCTCTATTTAGTCAAATGAAGGAAACTCTTCAATTCGTATACTCTCGAGGTTGAGCAGTGACATACAGGCACAAAGTATTATTGAAAGGAAAAGATTCAAGAGAATGGTAGAGAGAAACACAGCATGAATTAAATATTGTGCACACCAGGTCAGCCAAGGAAATCTTTTTGTCTCACTTGGAATTAGTAGGATTTCACTGATTCTAATCCTTATCCTGGTTCACCCTCATCACCTCATGTATGAACCCCGGGTGACTGAATCTCTATTTTATATAAATTATTGCTCACTGTTTGATACAAAAAGGATGGATTTTCCCTATTGTAAGAGTTTACATTCCAGTACACTTGCCAGACCCCTTCAGTAGTCCCCAGGCCTGTCTGGGGTTGAAGCTGTGCCATCAGCACAGCTTTGCAATGTGCACTTCGCAGCATCTCTGGTGGTCCACGACACTTCATGCAATATATTCCAAGGACAAACACCTGTTTGCAGATGTTGCTAGCCACTGGGTCCCCAACAGCAAAAAACAGCTTTGGGCCCTGAAGCAACATGCAGGGCTTCCAGACACAGCCCCGCACCCAGGAGGGGCGCACCTGCTCATGACAGGCTGGGAGGACTCGTCTTCCCCGCATCCCGGGAAGGACAGAGCATTGGAGGTGGGGGCCAGCCGTCTACAGAGCCCTTGTTGCCAGAATTGTGTTTCATCTGTGCACGAAGAATGTGGAATTGAAATTAGACTGATTGGGGCGAACTCACGACACTGGAGAGATTTCTGAAGATCTTGGCCAAACTTCTTCAATACGTGACATTTTGACCAAGTTGGGATGTTTGTCAAGCATGTTGTGGCCTCACGTGAAAGTACACCAAGAACGCTGATTCAAAAATCCGTAAAGCATGTTAGGATACTCAGGGAGGTTAGCACAACTAAACATGGATTCCCTCCCAAATCACGATGAAGTAGAGAAGCAGTGTCACAAACATCAACGTACAGAGAAGAGGCACCAGAACCTCCTGGAACCTGACTTTCTGCTTGTGCACTTTCGCCTGTTGATCTTCAGAATTTAGGGGATGCTACCGAACACAAGGAAGAAGAAAAGACCTACTCAGGGAGACACGGACTTTTGTTCAAAGTCATTTTCTTAGGTTTCTTTAAGGAATTATTTTTGAATTGAAACTTGTGGATTGTATGTATTTATAAGGTACAGAGTTATGTTAGAAGGTTCTGTGAGGGCTATTGTTTTATTCATGCCCAGTTCATGTCTTCATATGTTCATTTCTCAAATGGCCACAGAAAATAAATGTTCTTTGGACTCGATAAGGTACAGAGTTATGTTAGAAGGTTCTGTGAGGGCTATTGTTTTATTCATGCCCAGTTCGTGTCTTCATATGTTCATTTCTCAAATGGCCACAGAAAATAAATGTTCTTTGGACTCGGGAAATCCTGCCCAGCCCCCTCTTCTAGTTCTTGGCATGCTGCCCTCAATTGGTAGGTGCCGTTCCTACACACCCCCAATCCAAACACAAAAAACAAAGACAACACACAGCTACAGAGACATAGGTGCTTTCTGGTTCAGTCCACGCTTTTGCAGAAAAGTCAGTTTCCAATTTTCAAGTATGTCTCCGACCACCAGAAAAAAAATGATGGTGCTGAGTTTTTACATTTTATAAAAGAAGGCAAGTTTTGATGGAGTTTTCTGTTGACTGTATATTTGTGACTTCTGTAACTATTATAATTTTTGTAAAGGATTTGTTTAAAAACTCGACATTCTTTCCTTTTTGCACAGGAAAAATGTACAGCTACTTGACTTGAAAATTAACCCAGTGTAACTGCCAAATCTACGAAGTATTAAGTATATGTGTACTTATACTTTAGATATTTTATGTAAGTATAAAACATATGTTTTATACTTTAGAACTACTATATTTTAGAACTATATTTAGAACTACTATTTATAGAACTATATTTTAGAACCACTATCTCAGTGCCAGAAGTGTTCCTGGTGGATCCACTAGGAAGACTGTTGCAGTCGGGTGATTTGACAGTTATAATTTACAAGAGATATGGAAAGATTCAGTCGAGGAAGAAAGCTAGGAGTTGAAATATCACTCCAACCTCCAGTCACACATCCTTAAAGAGCAATGACCACCTGCAGGCATGAGAGCTAATGTACAATTTCATCAGAAAACATGAAGATAGAAAAAGTGAAGTAAATAAACCTAAAAAGCTCACATCTAACTGAGGCTGGGTTGAGGTTACTCAAATGCAAGCTCAGGCACACGATATCCTCTGTGATCGAAGATGCAGTCTGGACTGATATTAAACAGCTTCATCGATTACAGTATTGTTAAAAAGCTCACATCTAACTGAGGCTGGGTTGAGGTTACTCAAATGCAAGCTCAGGCACACGGTATCCTCTGTGATCGAAGATGCAGTCTGGACTGATATTAAACAGCTGCATCGATTACAGTACTGGGAGCCATACCGAAGTCCTTTGGTCTGTTTTGAGTTTTAACATTCTGGTGCCATCACAGAAGTGCATCCAAAACTCCAGAAATGCATGATTTGCAACGCGAAGGTGTAGTTGTAAATTTAAAAAAAAAAAATCAGTAAGTTGTGGTACTCAGCCAGCTATTTTATCTGAGTTCCATTGTCATATCATAAATTACTGAATCCCAATAATATGTACATACAGAAAAGTTTTTCCTTGCAGGTTAGAACACATAGCTCATTCATTTATTCAAGCATTTGTTAAGCATCTTTTACAGAGAGGGTTTCTGCTGGATGCTGGGTGCTGTGATAGCATTGGGTTGGAAAAGCACCTTCTGCACTGCCGTTGGTAGGAGTTCAGACAGTTGCGAATCTCAAATCTGCCACTTAATGCAATGTGATCTGATCTTTAGAGCTTTGGTTTCATTATCTGGGAAATAAAAATGATAATCATAGTATCTACCTCTTAGTGTTCTGAGGATTAAGTGAGATGGTGCACATGAAATGCTTTTAGCAGATGGCCAGCCACAGAATAAGCAATCCATTTTGTAAAAGATGTCTCTTTGGTGTTTTTACTGCCTGGCAGAGTGTCAGTGGAAGGCCCTTCTGTCAGAGCTTGACGAGAGGAGATCGCAGAGTCTGCTCGGTGATGTGCACAGCCCTGTCTGGGAGGGAAGGGGTGAAAGGGAAGCCAAGAGCCAAGCGGAGAGTGGGGAAGGAAGGGCTGGTGCCAAACAGGCATTTTCAGAACTGGGGTTTTAAAATATTGACATATGCTATCCGCTTTGCTTTAAGGCAAACTCCTCCTTTATCCCTGTTCCTCCTCCTGCTCTCAAATGTTCCATTGACTCTTCCGTCTTTGTGATCTGAGTGTTGCATGACTTTATTTGTGTACACTACATTTACCCACTGTGCGTTGCTGTTGTCAGGAGCCCTGAGAAAAAGGTGCTGGAGCTCCTAAAAGCTCTTCCTGTCCTGGTCCCTTTCATGGTGCTGATTCCTTTTTCTCAGTGTCGTTTTCCCAGGAGGTCATCTGGCACCTGGGAGGAGCCACTCTCATGCTTGAGGTGGGGGTCTCCCTCCACATGGATGCTGACATGCTGAGGGTATCATTAGATCAGCAAAACAGGTCGTGGATTTCTATCACTGTGTTGAGGATTTCACAGTACAGCTGATAGATTCCAGTAGTCCTTTAGAAAGAATTGCATCATATATGTTTGGCAATTGTCTTAGTCTGTTCAGGCTGCTATAACAAAATATAATAGACCGAGTGGCTTATAGAAAACAGAAGTTTATTTTTCACAGTTCTGAAGGCTGAAAGTCCGAGAGCAAGTTGCAGCATCTGATGAGGACCTACATTCTGGTTCACAGACTGTTAGACCGAGTGGCTTATAGAAAACAGAAGTTTATTTTTCACAGTTCTGAAGGCTGAAAGTCCAAGAGCAAGTTGCAGCATCTGATGAGGACCTACATTCTGGTTCACAGACTGTGGTCTTCCCTCTGGCCTCGCATGGCAGAGAGAGAGAGAATACATGCACACACACACATGCACACTAGCTCTCTGGGGCCTTCATCATAAGGGCAGTAATCCTATTACTGAGGGCTCCACCCTCATGATCTAATCACCTCCCAAAGGCCTGACTTCCTAATACCATCACTTTGGGTGCTGGGATTTCAACATATGAACTTTGGGAGGGCATAAACATCCAGGCCACAGCAGTACTGTATTTACTCAAATGTATACATTAATATGTAGTTATTTTAAAAGGGAAAGATGTCCTTGAGTTGCCTGAAGGACAGAGTCCTATAGAGTTCACCCTCCCTGAGAGAAAACACTCTGTGTCCATCAACCATCCTCCCAGGTAGGTAAAGCCAGTGTTGCAACACTGGTCACAGGTACTGATGGTCCAACGGGAAATCAAGAGGTTGGCAGCTCTGAGCTCTTAAAAGGATTACAATTCTCATGTCTCTAGCATTCGCAGTGAAATCTTATCTTCTTTTAATGTAGTGACACTTATCCTCATTCTACTGGAAGTAAAATGAGAGGCCATGCCAAAGGGAAGATTTACAAAACAGTTCTTTGAGTCATCTTTAGTCTGTAATTCAATGAAGTTTTAAACAATCAGTGGATATTTACTGAGTGTTTACCCATGTGTCAAACATTCTATTAGACTTTTAAAGAGGTAAAATATAATCCTTCTCTTGCAAGGGACTTTGCCGTCTCACTGGGGAGAAACTAAATGCAAACCAAATAACATGCATAAAAAGTGATACATTGTGGCATAGGGACCTGAGAGCAGTTAATTTGTTAACAGGTGTGAGAAGTCTCTTGGGGAAATTCAACTAGTAGATTAGCAAGATAGCTGGATAAACCATTTGGAAAGAGTTCCCCTCAGTGGTCTACCAAGGTTGGGAGGGGAAGATTGAAAGGTGGATGCTATGGGTAAGTTTTATCCTCCAAAAGTTCATGCATTGGAAACTTGATCTCCATTGTAAGTGTTAAGAGGGTGGAAAATCCAATTAAAGCGTTTGAAAGGTGGGGTCTTTGAGAGATGATTAGATCATGAGGACTGTGCCCTCATGAATGGACTGATCTATTCATGGAGTCAAGTGTTGTCACAGATGTAGTTCTGATGATTTTATAAGGAAAGTTAGTGAAGAGGTTAGCTCTCCTGCTCAGCCCACCCTCACCATGTGACACCCTGGTCACCACGGGACCCTGTAGAGAGTTCCCACCTAGGAGAAGGCCTTAACTAGATGCACCCCCTGGACCGTGGACTTCTCAACATCCAAACTGTAAAAAATAAATCTCATTTATGAATTGCCCAGTTTCAGGTGTTCTGTTATAAGCAACAGGAACAGACCAATACAGTGGAACAAAGTAGTCACCAAATCGATCAACCCAACATGGCACATGCATGCTGATTTGTTGGGGAGCAGGCACACGAGAAATCATGGAGGAGGGACAGCCAGGCTTGGGGGACAGGGGCCACTTCAGGAACAGGAGGAGGAGTGTCAATTTGTGGTCGGTTGTGGTTGGAAGACCAAGACAGATTAACAAAGTGGAGAAGAAAGGAGCCCAAGCCATATCTCTTCTACATCCCTGGCCCTTGCTGAAGAGCTGAAAACATTTCCCATCCTCCGCACCCTACCCTCATTGACCCAGTTGTGATAGTTTTCACCCAATACTCATCTGATGACAGCAGATGCAGTGGGTAACCCACCTACCTCCCACCGGCCCACCTGTGTCCACCTGCAGCTCACTTGGGCGGTTCCCAGCATGCTGACAGTTCCCCGACTCACGGGGGTCTCCCCACTTTGCTGCCTGAGGGGTTCTGCATACTCTGGGTGGGTCAGCCAGGAAGCAGCAAGATAGAACCCCTCCCATAGGCAACCTCAGCAAGAGGGATGAGTCCCACAGACACGTGCACCCAGCCCTTCCCCAGGTGGGACAATTCTGAGATACATACCACAAAGTCCTCAACTGGGACTGAGCAGTCGTCATTTCCCAGAGCACTGACCCAGACATGAACACACCCTTCTTACCTCAGCTCGCTGCAATCAACTTGCCCCAAAGCATGCCTGCACTTGAGTTCTTGTCTTGGGGTCTGATATGGGGGTAAGCTCAAACTAAGGCAATGTTTCTCGAAAATCTGCAGTGAAATCCAGCCCATTGCCTCCAGATCCTGTCTTTACTTGGTCAAGCTTTAACCAGGCTCCTGAACCTTCCCCTAGACACATCTGTGCATTTCCTTGTAAAATCCAGGTTCAGCAAAGAACCCTGAAAAGTCAGTTTAGCAAGAACACCTACCTTCAATGTCTGATCACCGTGGATACCTAATTGGGCTTCTCATCCTCCACCATCCCCAGGTTAGATGTGTACTTATACTAAACCTGAAACCTGGTCACCCTGGCCTGTCTTCAGCAAGAATCTGCTAGGTCTGTTTAGCAAGAATCCCCCTTCCCCCTGATGTTTCCTTGCAGCAATGTTCCACCCACTGATTCCCCACACTGCCCCTTGGCTGTAAATCCCACTGACCCATGCTGTATTCAGAACTGAGCTCAATCTCCCTCCTCCACTGCAAGACCCCACTGCAGTGGTCCATAATAATACTTATCATGATGATCCTGGAATCTCATTTAGTAATGTTTCCTTAACACCTGGGAGGGGAGTGAGGGTAGCTCAGGTAAAGGTGCCTGTCCCACACCTGGGCCAACGGTGAGAAAGAAGGAAGAAAGGGCAGAGGAGAGAACAGAAGCCAGTGGCCAGAAAAGCACAGGACCACAATTTCAACACTAAACTTCTTGGAGCTAGAATAAAGATCCTATGTGTCTTTTGTAGATCTGAAAGGTCAAGATGGGCCAGCGACTGAACAAAAAGCCAGCTGGGTAGAACAATCTGTGAGCTAGAATCTGATATTTTACTACATGTCACCTCAGGGTTTGGAGGCAAATGAAATCCACCCTCCTGCAACCCCAACCCTTGCCCACCCCACACACATCCCTAAAAAGGGCTACCTAATGGATTTAGGAAAAAAAATCAAGCTTATGTAAGTTTACATTATGGCTCTTCTACTTACTAGTTTTACAACTATAGGCAAAGTAGTAATCAGCCACGATTTTAAAATATTTACAACAAAAGAGAAAAAATAAGCCCATACTCATATGGTTATTTTAGGGACTAAATGTGAAATACATGGAATATAGAAATATCTCAAATGTTAGTACTTTTTTCTTGGTTGTTGTTTACACCTGGATACTATTATATACTGTCTATATCTGAAACGGATTCATAGAATTTTAGATGTATAATAAAGATGGAAAACAATTCTATTAATATGGATGTTGAATGTTATTATTATAATTTCCATAATTTTGTTTATCAATAACCAAGCATGTGCCATGTGCAAGGTAAGTTAAGAGGTTAAATTTTCTCTTTGGGGTCATGTTACCCCTCTTTTCAATTTTCTGGTCTCTTTTGAGGGCCACTAGAGATGTAGACCCCAAATTCTGCCTTTAGATGCTTAGAATTCTCTCTGAAATACTCACTGAAATGCAATTACCTGTATAATTTTCATTTAGAATTTCTCATTGATTGGTGTATTGCTAGGGCTTGGGCTTACACCCTTCAAACCCATTGTACAGACTGGGTGATGACCTCTCATATGCCCAGCTGTGTCACCAGACCCCTCACACAGAGGTCCACGATCTAGGTAACTGGGAAGGATCTCAGGAGCCATTGGCAGATGACACGAGCTCAGTCCTCAGCTTCCTCAGCAGCAGCAGCGGCTTGCAGCAGCCTCCTGCAGCAGTGAAGGAGGCCTCCCGATGGCCCTTGGGGCCCTGGCAGCAACAGCCTCCAGCAGCAGTGGTGGATTCCCTGTGGCCTCCTCCCCACCTCCTGGGGCATCCCTGGGGCAGGAGGCACTGTGGATCAGAGCCAATAGTCCTTTGTGATTAAGTCTGATAACCCAGGACAACTGGGTACAACACCCTTCAAACCCATTGTACAGACTGGGTGATGACCTCTCATATGCCCAGCTGTGTCACCAGACCCCTCACACAGAGGTCCACGATCTAGGTAACTGGGAAGGATCTCAGGAGCCATTGGCAGATGACACGAGCTCAGTCCTCAGCTTCCTCAGCAGCAGCAGCGGCTTGCAGCAGCCTCCTGCAGCAGTGAAGGAGGCCTCCCGATGGTCCTTGGGGCCCTGGCAGCAACAGCCTCCAGCAGCAGTGGTGGATTCCCTGTGGCCTCCTCCCCACTTCCTGGGGCATCCCTGGGGCAGGAGGCACTGTGGATCAGAGCCAATAGTCCTTTGTGATTAAGTCTGATAACCCAGGACAACTGGGTACAAGTCACATAACCTAGGAATACCTGGGTGCCCACACGCATCCACAGACAATAGCCAAGGAACACTGGGCACACATGCACAATTACATACTTACATCAAATGCTTGGCAAGATGCTGAACATCCTGGGGAGCCCTGACCACTTTCCTTCACTTTCCCTACAATTGGTGTGCTAACCTCTGTTGTAACAGTTCTGTTTTTTCTAAAAGATAATTACCTATCAAAGCATGTTCTTTGAAGACTAATTGGTAATATCCTTCAAAAATTTTTACTTCTAAATATTCTAAAAAACAACTAGAATGTGATAACAAATACAGTGTATTTATTGTTTTAAATATAATGTATTAATAGAAAATTGAGGGTATAGTAAGGCCAACACATCAGTAGAAAATTGCCATTGAAAAGATTATTTGTTACAGTCTCTGAGAGGAGGGGTGCACCACACAATGCTGAGGGCCACGTGGAAAAGCCCCAGGCTTGGTCAGCCTGCAGTAGTGGGGAGGGGAGAACATGGGCCAGAGCCTACATTGTGGCTTCCATGAGAAGGAATGGGTTAGGCAGGCTAAGGTGCTGGGTGCAGGGGTCCCCTGTTCTACTGTCTCATTCCTGGCCCTGGTGTGATTAGGGAAGGGGAATCCTGCCTCTGGTGTCAGGGTTCAGTAAAGGAGGTGGTTGGGGTATGGGCTCTGGATTTGTTGGTTTGTGTATGAAAAGCACACTCATGGGGAGTCCCATACCATCTCTAGGAATTGCCTAACCCTGGGAGGGGCGGTCCCTGCAGCATCAGCAAGGCCCCAGACATCAAAGCATCAGAACACAGAAAATAAAAGACATGGTTAATGCATCTATGCAATGCAGTATTATACAGTCATTTAGAAGAATGAAGGAGAATTGTCTTTCAAAATGGCCCTAGCAAATACATCTACATTTTATATCTCCTGCCATCCTTTTAAAATAACAACAACAACAAAATGTATTCAGGACAAATCAAATCATAACAGTCACAGTCATTTAGAAGAATGAAGGAGAATTGTCTTTCAAAATGGCCCTAGCAAATACATCTACGTTTTATATCTCCTGCCATCCTTTTAAAATAACAACAACAAAACGTATTCAGGACAAATCAAATCATAACAGTCCTGAAAAACTATTAGGTGGCAATAGTAAATTAGAAAGACTGAGGGAATCCTGGAAAATAGAGAGAAAATGGATTTGACTGAAGAAAATCTGGCCCCAAACCCCAAAGCACAGTGGTCATGCTAACAGGATTCCAGAGAAGCTCCAAGCTCAGAATGAAGTACAAAGAGCACACAGCAGATGATGGTAGAGCTGTTTCAGTAATTATTAAAGAAAACTCAACTTGGAGCAGCTGGACCACAGGCTATCTTTCCCAGTCTCTTCCATAGGTGCAGATAACAATACCCCACCACCACCAAAATATATATATATATATATATTTTTTTTTTTTTTTAAAACTAGAAGAGCTCTAGAAAGGCTGGGGATCACCTACCTGGAGAGAAAGCCCAAACTAAGGAGGCCCAAGAGAGAAGCCCAGAGAAGTGGACAAAATTCAGTTCTATTAACATGACTCAAGATTCTCTATTCATAAATCTTTAACTGATGAAATTTTACGGAAATAAATAAAGCCATCTTCGTCTTCACACCTCACCCTGCCACCTCAGGAAAAGCATCCTCTGTACAAATACATGGTGCCAAGGGTCACAGTTATTCACTTTCATAATAATATGCATGGGCAGAAAGACACGTTTTAGAACCTAACTGCTTAGGAGATTGAGACTTTTTTTTCTAAAGTGAATTATATTTATATACTCATGATACTAGAAATGCATTTGTCAGGTAGACGTTGTTAGAAGAAACCATATTTAGACAAAGCACAAAATTATTTTTATAGAACACCTCTAAGTGATGTCTTGAAAATGTAAAAACAATAATATAACTTTAAAAAATCAGAAGATAAGAAAAGCAGAAAACAAACATGTGCATTTGCTAAGTTCTTCATATTTCATACAAGGAGTAGATAGAAATGGGTTGTTTTTAAGTGAACTATTTAAATTTACACATTAATCCCTGGAAGAATAAAAGAGTGATAAAGTTATTAAAAAGCTGAAAGCTTGGCTAGGAGGTAGCATCTAATATGTCTCCTGGATTATTAATCTTCTCAACAAATATTAGACAGTAGCTAACAATGAACAATCAAAACATAGACAGAAATGGTTATAAATGATTCTGTCCAAGTAATAAGACCAGAAATCATGGTAGGTTTTATTTTTCACCAGAAACTTGTAAATGTTTTAACAGCTTTCCCCATACGCATTATCCCATTAATCCTATGACTTAAAATTTTAAAATATAAATAATTATATTCATAACAATAAATGTTTGAGTAGAGAAAAGTGAGATAGATTTTTATGGGTAATTTTTTATGGTGACAAAATACACATTACATGACATTTACAAATTTAACCATTTTTAAGTGTTCTGTCTAGGAAGCTGGCTTTGCCTCACTGTGGAGAACTAGATTTTCATGGGTTGGCTCTGTCGGGAAAAGCTTTGTAGGGAAGAAGAGCTGAAATATTAAACAAAGAAAAGGTTCTGAGAAAGGCCAGGGCTGTATCCTGTTGTTGTTCTGTGATTCCCTAAAAAGAATAGTTCGTGAGGGGCCTTGACGGAGGCCCGGAGTGTGTGTGTGTGAAATTCTGAGCTGCCAGAGGAAGCAACTAGACCAGGGGTCAGGGGAGGCGGGAGCGCCACCCTCGTGAGTCATTTCTGGGTCATGTGGAGCCACTCCAAGAGGCAAAACAGGAAGAAAAAAGGATTGACAAGCGGCAGAAGGCAGGTGGAGGTCCCACTCTGCTCCCTGAAAGGCAACAAAATACATGGTCACTGGGACCTCACGACTTCCATTCTTTGCAAGAGTCGACCTGAAACACAAACAAAAACCCGGGCGGCTGGGGTTAGGAAATCAGTGAGAGCGCAGTGCTTACCGAAGTGAGTGCACCACATGCCCGGAGGGGAGGGCTGGTTTTGCAGGATGGATGTGGGAAAGCTGAGCACCGCAGTCCCTGGCCATGGGAGAGCTCCTGGTGTTGACCTCTTGAGATGAGGGCAGGAGGTGCTCTGGTGGGGCCGTAGGGAAGCTCTTCTCTTTTCAGGAGCAGACCATAGAAGCTTCCAGAACAACAGGACTGGCAGTGCACGTTAGCCAGCTGTGGGCCACACTGGGTTGCACGGGCCGTAGGGAAGCTCTTCTCTTTTCAGGAGCAGACCATAGAAGCTTCCAGAACAACAGGACCGGCAGTGCACGTTAGCCAGCTGTGGGCCACACTGGGTTGCACGTGTGCGCAGGTCCCTACTGGCCAGGATGCACCCTGCCTGGCCATCTGCTGCCACCTCACTGTGCAGGGACTCTGGTGTTTGCTCTCGGTGGAAGTCCAGTCTCCGTGCGCAGTGGTGGGCCAGCTGTAAGACAGGCCTACTCAGTGCTCGTGGGTTCTCCTGTCTCCCGGGTTAACGATTCCTTCCCACCAACACGCTGCCCTTCCCTGCAGGGTGATGGGCAGCCACGCAAGTCTCTCTTCCGTGCAAGGGTGCTTCCCCCAGAAGGACATGCTCTCCTTTGGGTTGCCAGGTTGCCGCCAGGAGAGTCTATGCTATTTTAAAACCTCACGACGCATAGTATTTGTGTATTAAACACGGGCAGGGGATGGCTGAAGGCCCAGGTGAACATTCCTCACCTGCCTGCCCACACATTAGTGGTGGACGCCCACGTGCCTCCAGCCAACTCCTTCTCTGACTTGGGGATCAGCTTCTTCCTGCTAATGATCAGACTTAGAGAAGAGTGTGTTTTCAGCTGCGATATTGTTTCTCCTGTCCCCACAGTGTGCAGTAGCAGGCCCTGGCTCATCCTCAGATCACCTGATACAATAGCTTCAAATGACAATTGCCGTGATGTGTCCTCATCACTGACTGTGGCAATCACTGAGCACTTATCACTGGAATATCTTTACTCCTGAGGCTCAGCCCAACAAACGGTGGCAAAGCCAGCCTAGTGGCCATGCTGTGGGGGAAGTGCGCAGCTCCAAGGCTGAGGGCAGGGTTGTGGGGATCAGGGAATTACTGGAGAAGAGCCACTTGTGCGGTCTGCCCAGAGCCTGATTCCACAGGTATCTCACCCTTCTCAACGTGGTTGAGGTGAGGAGTTGCCCCACTTGCAGGATTCCCTCTGGCTGTTCTCCAGGCACAGGCTTGGAGGCAGCAAAGACCATGGAGATGAAAGCCCCTTTCATGGCAGCTGCTTCCACAAATAATCCCAGGAGCCTGTGAAAGGTGCAGACGCAGACACACATACAGCAGACCCGGTGTGCAGCCTGCAGTTCTGAATTTCCAGCCCACTCCCACTGCACTGTCCCAGGGGCTAGAGTGTCAGAGGTAAAGATTAAATTCACTTCTTTTCCAACCCACCGCACAGGGGATCACCGGGGAACCTACAAACTGCTGCTGCTCAGGCCTCACCTGCTCCACTTCCAATCTAATGGGCCTGGAGCATGGCCTGGGCTTCAGGATGTTTGAAAGTTACCCAGGTGAAGCGAATGCTCAACAAAGTTTGAGGACCACTGATATAGATGAAATAATAATAATAATAATAATAAATAACCAATCTAGAGAATTTCAGCCAAGCAATTATTTTCTCCTACCACTTACAGACTCCTAAAAAGCCTGAGTTGTGGGTAAACTTTCAAATCACAGAAACACATCTTTGTTTTGCTGCTTCTTTGGAACAAATGGTTTCTGTGCTCACAAAAAACCCAGCTTCCTCCTAAACTGCTCTGGGCCTAAATTAGTACCCAAGAGAAAGAAGTCTGCAGGAAACAAGATGTCCAGGGCCTCGGGAGAGAGCTCAGCTCTCCTACAGTTTGCACCACTAGCGCCACCCTGGCCAAGTCTACCCTCCACCTACCCACTGGACTCAGCTCTCAGTTCCTGAACTCCACTGAACAACCTCATTCGATCTTGAATAGCAGTTAGGATTTGGTTTGACTGAATGTAACAAACAGAAAAACCCCATGGCTTCCACAAGATGGAAAGTTATTTTTCTCACACAGCTTCAAGTCCCAAGGTAGGAGTTGGGGTTAGGGTGACGGCTCCCCGGGCATCAAGATCCCAGGCTCTTTGCTGCTCTCTTAGCCTCCCACCTCATGGGCAACAATGGCTGCCCAAGCTCCAGCCAGCGCCTCCACACTATGGCCAGGAAACAAGAGCAGAGGGAAGCTTTCACTCTCTGCTCTAAAGATGTCCCGTACATCAGTTAGGATTTAGTTCCGTGCCATACCTAGCTGCAAGGAGGGTCAGATGGGAAATTCTGGCTTTGCTGAGGTGAAAGTGCTGAGCTATAAAATCAGAGATCTTTCACTAAGGAGAAAGGGGAATGTGTATTGGAGAGCAATGAGCAGTTTTTGGCAAATCCACTTTTCCTTACTCTATCCACCTTCCCATATCTCCTCCCTAACTAATAGTTAACACCTACTGTGTGTGCCCTGTGAGCCAGGTACTATGTTAAGCACGTCATGCCCATTGCTGTGTTTAATCCTCACATCCACCTCTGAGGGAGGTGAGCTTAGTTCAGGTAACTGCTGAGGTCACCCAGCTAGCAGCTGATGTAATTAAGAGCTGATCTCTGGCATGTCTCTCTGCAGAGCTGTTAAGAACTCCCATCTGCTTCTGGCATAGGTCTGAAAAACAGACCTGGAACTGCACAATAGATGCTGGTAAACCAGCTCGTTCTTCAGTGCCCGAGCCCCACCCACAGAAGTGACAGACCCGCAAGCATCATGTCACCATCTCAGCGCCTGCACATCAAACACTCTTGACTTCACTTTTTTTCTCCTCTTCTCTTCTTCTTCCTATTCTAACAAAATATCCTCAGAAGCTTCTAAAGCTATGCTAAGCATCAAACCTCTAACTTATTCTCAAATTTTGATTTCTTATAAGGTTAATAGAACTGAGTATTCTAGACAGTAATAGAGTCTTGGTTAAATAAGTATTGCTGAATTATTCCCATTGGCTTGTGAAGTTCTTTATATAAAATTAGAGTTTGTTATCATATTCCCTGTCTCAGTAAACTGAAGTCAGTGAGCTACTCCAACATCCCTTTTATGATTTCAGACTATTCAATACCTTTGGTCATCATTTTACATATAAATCTCATCCACCTTTACATTAAATGCACAGTAGTTTTTATAATAAACAACCAATCTGGGGCTATAACTCAACGTGGTTTCTTAGATCACCCCTTGATGTGATCTCTTTCCCATGAGATTTAGCTCTTACATCTAAATATGGAATGCAAGAAGATATAACAACTACAATTACTTGAAGTTGATACGACAAGCAAACAGAAAGGACATTGTTGGGTGGGAGGGAGGAAAGGGAGGAGGGAGGGAGGTTTTGGTAAGGGGCAACAATAATCAACCACAATGTATATCGACAAAATAAAATTTAAAAATAAATAAATAAATAAATAAATATGAAATGCATCAAGCAGGCAAAATAGTGGACTAATCCATAATTCTGATTAGTTGAGTTCTGGTTTATTTGAAGAGCTGTCCATTTCTTCTCACCCCTAAAACACTCAAGAGTTACTCACTTGCTGAAGATCAGATACTCAGAGCTGGACGATTATTTGTGTAGTTTTATATCCAGCCAATGCAAAAAGAATATGCAAGGCAGCTGCTTTTCTCTTTGTATACTTATACATAATCTCTTAGCAACCCCTCTGCTGCAAAGCGTTTTGATCTACATCTTTTCTATTTGCAAACTCTTGTTGGAGCAGCCACGATCTCTAGCTAAGCAGGTCTGCAGGTGCTGTGTCTACAGCTGAGTGCATCTGGTAAGGAATAAACTCGATTTATCACTCTGGGCCGTGAATTCAGCATCTAAGATATGACATTTGGAGGGAAGATGAAGGCTCCCCTGGGCAGACATTGAATGATGATTATGACAGGGTTCTGGAGTCTTCATGCCCTTCTGTGTGCAGAAATGTTTGTGTAAAATCAGATCAAATAAAAGGTCTCTCCCTGGTCTCTCCACCAAATCATCTTTCACTTAGTATAGTTAAACAAATATTGGCCTGGCCAGATAGGATTTAACCTTTTTAAATGTGCACTGTGAATTTATCTATCCTTTGTTTGAAAAAGAATAGCATTTTGAATCCAGGGTTTTGCTTCTCTGTGGGGTCTCAGCTTCCCTGCCAATCTTCACAAGAGACCTCCATCCTGTTGTTTAGGTTTGGATAGAAACCAAGCAAAGAGAAATGGGTCACTTTCCCACGTTGCCTAAAAAGCATTCCACACTATTAAAAGACCACTCACAAAGAGAAGAAACCAGCAGAATCATCTCTAACTTGGAATTGAATTAAAACATGCCAAAAGGGACCTCATGAGCCGTCTGGTCACAAGCATGGATTTGGAGGTGAACTTGGCTTCCAGGTGCAGTCCTGCTTCACACTGAGTGGGGGCCTCGGCCAGGGGACTTGAGATCTCAGGCCTCGGCTTTCTAATCAGGAAAATAAGGATAGTAATAGTGACATCCTCATCTGAAGTGGCTGTGAAAATTAAACAGGATAACACACATGAAATACCAAAATACCACAGCACGAGAGCCCTGTGGGCAGTGCTTAGATGTTGCCTGGCCCACAGCGCAGCTCCATACCAGCTCTAGGAGCAGGTTCTCTCTGTGTTCCATCCTTCCTCTGGGTGGGACACCCTGGACAGAGCAGAAGGGCCTTACACAGGTGCTCTGGGGCCACCCACTGCCCACAGCCATTGCTAATCCAACCTAGCTCTCAATCCAGCGAGGAATCTCAGCCAGCACCATGCACTCTGAATCCGCAGGGTGAATGCTCGTGAGCTACCTCTGCACCTTGACACACTTCCAAATCCAACTCCTCCCATAACATCCTGCTGAGCCAATGTTTAATAACAGGCATGAGGATGAGCTGGTATGTCTGCCCTGCAGTTGAGGGCATCGGCTCTCTCCCTCAGTATGCCAGCCTCCTTCCCCAAGGCTTTTGGTCACACCACTCTGTGATGGAGACACCCCCAGAACAGCCTCAGCTGCAGACCCTCACCTCTCCCTCCAGCAGTCCATCAAATGGCATGTCCTCAGAACCCCAGTCAGGACTAGAACACGCATCACACACCTGCAGGGCATGTTGTGCTCTTATCTTCAACAGTTGTAGTTGTGGACTTGGGTGTTTTCATTTACCAAAAGAACATATCAGAAAAGACTGTATGATTTTACTCCTGTGAGAGTGGGGCTGCCAGGGGTTGGAAGGGTGGAAGAAGGGGTAGTTAGTCTTTAATGGGGGTAAATTTTCAGTTTTGGAAGATGAGAAATTTCTAGAGATGGGTGGTGGTAATGGTTGCACAACAGCGTAAATGTGCCTAATGCTGCAGAACGATACATGTAAAAATGGCTAAGAGGCTAAATTTTATATTATGTATATTGTACTACAATTTTTTTTAAAAAGTACTTCATTAGTTTACTAAACGGTCTTCCTCCCCACTAGATCATAAGCCCTGTGAGATGGGGACACTGTTGTCTGGCTTACCACAGAGCAGGCAGACGTTGCTCAAATATATTCATTATGTGGGCTAATAATGTACTTTTAATTATTTAAACATAAATCTGACACCTTCTCCATATTGGGCCTCCATTTCCCATGGACAGAAGAAAAAGTGCGCCTTTTCCACATACGGGACCAGGACTTCCAGACCCAAATTGCTCAGAGGGATCAGCTCGGGAAACAAACACAAGTTTAAAAACACAGTTGTTGTGAGCAAACTCGGCAGGACACTTAGGGTGGACCTTCGTTAATTACTAAACTGGAGTGGATAGCTCTTAGAAGTTAGGAGCTAACACAGAACCTGAGGGTCCAGACCAAGGACAAAGGAAGGAAGACTGTATTCTCAGTAATGTTCCTCTGCACGGTTTGTGTTACTTCTCGACGGTGGGCTCTGATGAGCTGAAGGATGTTTTGCCTTGTCATGCGCAACTGCCGCATGGTGGCATCTCCTACAGCTCATGTGCAGATGCTCACAACCAACAATTTGCCGCGTCTCAGCTCCTTCCCCAGAGCCGCTGTCATCGGGAGGGAGAAATACGCTGTTTCTAAGTCCTGCTTGTTTGGTGCCCACACTTCTCCAGCAGCCTCTGAGTCCTATGGAGTCACTAGTTACCTTAATTGAATGATAAACGATATGGACATGAATAAATTTTACAGCCAGTTAGGGCCAAGGTATGGATTACACAAGAAAGCAAGTCTTTTTAGTGCAAATTTACAGTCCACTCAAGACACATAACTTAGAACTAGTAACCTCAGCTGAGGAGGCTTCTTTCCAAAACCTCTGATCCTCTAATCAGGGAGTTTTCTTCACATTTGCAGCAAGTAAGGAGGCTGTGGATGAGAGGAATGA
This sequence comes from Galeopterus variegatus, assembly GCF_000696425.1. Lineage (NCBI taxonomy): Eukaryota > Metazoa > Chordata > Mammalia > Dermoptera > Cynocephalidae > Galeopterus > Galeopterus variegatus. The sequence goes on from NW_007734472.1 coordinate 126,554, forward strand.
GCACAGACCAAGTCCACAAGCACAGAATTGGGGCTCGCTCTTACGGATTTGCTCTGCCAACCTCGGGAACTCCTTGGCCTCTCTGTTCTGTTATTCTTACTATCATATCACATAAGCTGGTTGGCCTCCATTCTCTCCACAAAAAAATCCCTTGAACTTTAAGAGGACATGCTGTCTTCTTCTCTTTGGAACACTAGTTAAACTAGGGAGTGGAGTGTGTGGATGGAATTGGGAGTTGGAGCAGACTGGCTAAGACTCGAGCCTACAAATGTGAGAGGTGTGTCCTCTGTGCTCCCTTGTCTGCCTAGGTGTCCAGCTCTGTCCTTCCTTTAGAGTATCCTGGCACAGGGATTGAATGAGAAAACCATGTCTGCAGATGGCAACATGTCTTCTCCTTGAACAGCCTTCACACACAGACGGAGTTAAGACCAGTAAGCATGAAACAGAGGGAGGCATGTTTTGAGGTGGGGTGCCCAGTTAGGTGGGCCAGGGCGGCGTCCTCTGCCCACAAGTGCACTTCCACCTTCCAGACAGCAGGAACAGCAGGCAGCCATGTCACCATCCTGTTCATATCCTTCTCTTCCCAGGCACATTTGAGTTTAACATCATTCAGACAGAAGCCACGCTGCAGAAAGTCTCCCTCATCCCTCTCCCACATCTCCCTCCAGAAGGTGTCATTTTAAACAACACGTTCCAACCCCTCTGAGAAGATGTTAACTCTCTTCAAGATGTTAACTCCAAATCTGAAGGCGGAGCCCTGATACCAAGGTTTTACTGAGCTGTTGACAGCATGTTCTTGCCCATCCATCATCAATATAGACACTGAGACGAAAAAGAAATTGGGAGTGCTCACTCCCACTGCCCCAGGCAAGAAGGAACCACAGTGGCAGGATGCCTGGAAAAACTGGGGGTGAGGAAAAGCAGGAAAGAGAGCCCCCAGCACTTGGGGACCCTGAGAGTCCACCGCCAGGCTCTCTGTGCCTCGCTTTCTCCTCTGGGCTTTGGTGGAAGATATTCTCCTCTCCCAAAATTATCAGGAAGGAAATAGAACTGTAAACCACTCCACAAATAGAGAGTGGACTGAACACAGAAGAAAATGAGGAGGAGGAGAAAGATGAGGGTTCCTTATACACACACATGCATGAATCAGTTCGAAAGAACAATCTCAGCTTTAAAAATAGCACTCCCACAAATAGAGAGTGGACTGAACACAGAAGAAAATGAGGAGGAGGAGAAAGATGAGGGTTCTTTATACACACACATGCACGAATCAGTTCGAAAGAACAATCTCAGCTTTAAAAATAGCACTCAAGTGTGTTAAACATAGTACTTGCTGCAAGTGATTCTGAAAGATCAGAAATAAAAATCAGACCATTGAGATCTTTTCAGAAAAGGATTTCTCATTGTGCAGCTGGTGACAGCACATCAGTTCCCTGGAAGCCAGTCAGGTAAGACATCGGGGTCCTGTGGCTCACCCTGAGGCTGCCCTCACCGAGAAGCCTGGGTCATGATGAAAGCTTTTCAGGAAAGAGGCTCGAGAAGCTCCCACCTCCAGAGGGCCCCCAAGCACCCCGTGCCTGCACTACGATGGCCTGGTTCCTATTTGTCACAGTCTCACTTTGCTATGTCTTCCATAGACAAAGAGGGAATCGCGTTAAAGACGGGACCTGTCTGACGTAGAGCAAAGACAAACGTGCTGATAGATATTTGCTCTAAGGATAAATAAAAGTTACTTCCTGTTTGGAAGTTTCTCAACAGACTTGTTGATTTCAAGAGTTTGGAAATTTCTGATATGCTCTAAATGTATGCATGTTCTATTAAACCCGAACATGAAAGGCATGTATATGTGTACTTCAAATGTATACGTGTTCTTTTGAAATGCATGTTCAGTTAAATCTGAGGCTGTGAACTAATCATAAGACCAAGCTATTCAGAGTAAGGGCTGGAGGGGATGACAGTCCATGCACCGGTATTAGCACTATGAGAGGTTTAGGACCAAAGTTCTGTAGTCACCTCTGCTTTAATTTATAAATAGCATTATAAACTGGGTTTTAAAAATCTACAAAATGCTGGAAAATACAATCTACTTGACTATATTTTATTAAGAAGAGACATTTCAGGTTGAGGGAATAGATTTGATCCTCACAACCTCACAGAAAAAAACATCAAATCCAAGCCAGGGGTTGAGTTTTAGGAAATGATTTTCTGGGACACTGGGAAGCCACCAGCAGTAGATTCAGATTCCCTGTCCATGGACTAGGGTTTCTCCCTCCATGCCCCTACCCAAGTCTCTGTTTAAGTTAAGAAAGCGAAGAACACTGTGTTTATGAGCATTGCCTCAAATAAGAGCAAATGCATTGTGTATTTTTTCCTGAATGCTTCGGTGAGGACTGTACACCCAGGGGCGCTTTGGCATTGAGTGCAGGTTTGGCCGGCTGCACCTTGCATGGACAAAGGAAACAGCAATTCTGCATATCTCCACTCCAAGTGCTGTGGCCACTAGAAGCTGGATAGAAACAGGCAGCATTTGTTCCATTCTGCAAAGTCAGGTCTCTTTTGTAAATAGTTTGTATCTGTATCCTTTGGTCAATTACATGAAGTACTAATTATAACATCCCAGGATGGGAAGGATGTGTATTTGTTGACTCTTGCTGTTCATATATAGGTAAGCTGAAATATTGCAAAATTATTTACAAAAATCAGTGAGAGTAAAATAGAAAGAAATGGTTACTAAATAACAAAATTATTAAATAACTTCTGACTCCTTTAAAAAATAATGGAAGTAATTCCAGATCAACAAATGCAAAAGAGATTGTTCTGTGTAATGAGCAATGAGTAGGCATGCAGTGATGATCAGATCACATGCTGGGACATGCGAAGGATGCTGTTGCCTCTTTTAAATAAATTTTCTGAATATGAACACCTAAGAGTTGGCCATTTCTTCCCCATTCCAAATCATATTCTTTTAATATGAAAAGAGGATTTATGAACTTGTATTATCTACATGTAGCTTACTAAAAATCATATTTTTGTTTATTTCAGAAAACCAGAAGTACTCAAATTGTTTTATTAGGTTTGATGAAAAGTGGCTGAACTGAGTTCTCAGAACTGAGTTCTAATCCTGACTGTGGAACCATCAGCGCATCTCTGTCACTTCTCCCCCAGGTTTTGTTTATAAATGAAGAGATAAAGAAATAAAATCAACCTATAGCATGAAAAAAAGGGAGAGCTGGGTGCATGGGTAGACTAACAGGAAGATGACAGACAGACGGATGGACCAGTGGACAAATGGGTGCATGGATGGATAGATGATTAATTGATAGATAAGTAAGAAGACGTATCAAATTAGCTCAAAGATTCTCTCCTCCTTCTGTGGCATGGTGTTATGTTTTCATAAAGAAAGATGTCAGCAATTCTTCAATAAGAAGCTGTCTTCAATATCAGGTAAATCCCAAATGTTAAAGCCATTATCCCTAATGATAAGCTGATCCAAAAAAAGAAAATAGACCAATAACTCTCTTTAAATTAACTTTTAACAAAAAAATACACTACAGGGCCGGCCCGGTGGCGCACTACTACAGTGCGCCGCTTGGGAGCGTGGTGGCGCTCCCGCCGAGGGTTCGGATCCCACATACAGACCGGTTCCCGCTCACTGGCTGAGTGAGATGCGGACGCAACACCGAGGGTTGCAATCCCGTTGCCGGTCCCGGTCCGGTACGGGCGCGACACTGAGGGTTGCGATCCATTGCCGGACACGAAAAAAAGACAAAAAAAAAAAAATACACTACAGACATTGTTCACCAAGTTGTCATGGATGTGTAAACATTTTTTGTCAGAAAGATCACTATGCCTGTGAAACCTCTCTCCTTCATTTCACTGTTTCAATATGACCATTTTTAGTGAAGGGTTGGTACCCATACCTGTGGGAATAAGAAATATTTCAGTCACGTGTACTTTCTGGTTAAGTCTCTCCTAATCTACTAGACAAACTTCCCAAATGGGGAATGTTTATGCTCAACCCGTGGCTAGGTGAAGGTGCTTCACTGGAAATATGCAGAATAACTATTTTTGACAGATGTGAAGAAAATTTCAAAAATAATATTGAATATTTGAAAGGTCAAAATTTGTTTAGCACAAGTAGAATTAAAGTGAACATGTAAAAAGGAGAAAGAAAAAGGTACATTTTACATAAAGATAATTTTCAGACTTTGTAAACAACTGTCTTGTGGAAGCAAATACAACCAAACCAGAGTAGTGAAAAGCCGTATAACTTGGCTACACAGACTGAGATCTCCGATGCATCAGAAAAGGACAGAGGAAGATCAGTGATACATGACTCTTTCTTATATCTTTCCCTTATAATTGAGATTCTAGATTTTATTTTCTATTTTGCACATTTTTTTCTTTGAATATACTGCACACAGGTATACACAAAGGTGAAAATATGGATTGAAAAATAGGTGTTCATTATTTAAAAGAAATACAAGATTTAAATTGTGGCAGTATATAGAGATCAATTTAGTTAACACACTCAGGAGACCTAACATTCAGAGATTTGAAGTAATCGATTTTGTGAGCTTTTGTAAATATCTACAAAAATAAAATTTCAGAGTTTATAAAAACATACAGTTTAACAAAACAGGAATTTAACTATTATTATTAAAGATGTCACCAAATTCCAAAGTGGGAACTTAAAAAAACACACAGCTGGCAAACTAGAGAGTGTTGCGGGTGACTTCTACAGAGCACACAGCCTGCGTGGCATGTGAAAATCTGGACTGCTGATGTGATGGCCAGTGTCGCATTGTGCCACAGATGCTGCCCTCTGAACAAATGACTTCAGTCTGTGGGATGTGGTGTTTGAACTGTAAGTGCTGATAGCCAACGGATGGAGGGACTGAGTCATCTAAAAATCTGTAAAAGGAGGGAAAAAAACGTGGGCGTTCCCAGACTTTAGAATCGATTTCAGCTGGTGGCATCGTTTCTCTGTTGATTTTGCATCCAGCAGAAACAGATTGAAGCTCATCGCACCTCTCGCCAACTACTCCTGCTTCAAGATTTAGCAGAATTGGGAAATGACTAACTGCTTCCAAACCTCCCAAACCAGAGCTGCGTAACCATCCGTCGTGAAGAGCCCCCACGTCCTCATGGCAGGGCATCCTGGACATGGCTTTGGAGGGAAGCCTCATTCTGGGGAATAAGAGAGAAGACATGGGAAAGTTGCCCTGTTGGGAGAGACAGGAAGCAAAACAGGAGCAGATGGTTGTGGAAGCTTTAGGAGCTTTGAAGGATGGAAAATAACGATATATTATGATCTCCTTTTTCCCTTTGCCCACTCCCCTAATCACATGAACCCACAAGCGCCAGAGCCAGAAGAGTGGCGTGCATTAGAACTGATTGCCGATCTGCCCTCTGGTCACTGGGCTGTGCCACGGTGACATGCTGCCTGACTGTGAGACCACGTCTACTGCGCAAAAATACTGGGTGGGGCTGCAGGTGTGGGATAGTACAAGAGTGAGGACTTGTCCCCAGAAGCCTCAGAACAAGCCCCAGCACCTCTGAGCATCAGCTTCCTCATGTATAAAGTGGGGAGGTACGTCTACCTGCCCTTCTTACAGGTTTTGAAGATCAAATGGGGCAAAAACACATAGTACATGTATTTCTAAGTGACTACGCCAATTGTATGGCTAGGCAATTCATAACTAAAGCCAAAATGTTTCATTATTTTTGTTACAGTAAGTTTTTCATTTGTAGTATCTGGGCTAGGGTGTTTAGGGCCCACAGACCCTTAAACCCATTGTACAGACTGGGTCACCCCTGTACAGATGCCTCACATGCAGGTCCACAAGCCAGGTAACTGAGCAGACGAAAAGAGCTCATTCCTCAGCTTCCTCGGTGGTGGCGGTCTCCCTATGGCCCCCCAAGGGGCATCCCAGGGGCAGGGGGTGCTATGGAGCAGAGACATTCGACCTTTATACTCAAGTCTGAAAACCCAGGACACCTGGGTGCACGTGCACAATTAAATTAGACAAGTGGCGGTCTCCCTATGGCCCCCCAAGGGGCATCCCAGGGGCAGGGGGTGCTATGGAGCAGAGCCATTCGACCTTTATACTCAAGTCTGAAAACCCAGGACACCTGGGTGCACGTGCACAATTAAATTAGACAACCAAGGAACACCTGGGCTCACGTGTCTATTTATATCAAATGCTCAGCAAGATTCTGAACATCTGAGGGAGCCCTGACCATTTTCCTCTATTTTCTCTCCAGTACATTTTGCAGCTCTGGGTGAAGCACTGATTTAATATAAAGCGTTGTGATTTTTATTTCCTGGACATAAGTATTTTCACAAATTCTGGCTGACATGTCTTCCAGGTGTCTCTTGCCTCAGCCCATGACGTTTGAGGCTTCAGCTTGTACCCTATGTTGTGTGGGAAACGAATAGACTAGACAGCTTGTGGACAAGCATATCAGTTCCGTGGGCATAACAGGCTCCAGCCAATAGGGACACAATGCTCTTTGCAACATGATACAGATAATGAAATGTCCACATCACAGTGCAAAAGTTGACCTTCTGCCTCAGTGTGAGAATCAAATATTCTGATTTAAATATGACTATATACCATACATAACCATGTATATATCACCTAAATAATTGACATTAAGTTGGTTATTATGTCCAAAAGGTTCCTAGCCTCAAATCCATTCAACTATAAATTCAAACATTTGCAGCTAGACATGTCCTTAGTTTTGCCATAAAACAGTTGCTTTAGTTATTTCAGAAGCTCAAATAAGCATTCAATTGCTATTGATCACCCTACAACTCCTAATAGTTACACCTGGTGCAGATGGACTCCTGGAAGAAGTTCTTAACTGAAAACAGCAATGGAGAGAAAGAACTCAATTGCACTAATTAAACTTCTATAAGACACTTAACTAATAATTATACATCACTGTGTAGTTTTAGAAAATTAAATCTAGCCAATAAATGCAAGTAATTTTACAGACTTACCAAACCAAGTGTTACTTTGCCTTCTCAAACTGCGTGTTTTCATACTTTATATTGCTCAGGTTTTACTACCAAATTACCTGATTATTTATATCACAAGACACTCTGCTTTTCCTATGAATGAAAGCCATTAAAGACAAATCTGTGAAGCTGAATCGCACAAAATATTTGTATTTCTGAGAAGTGTCAGGCCAAACATATTCTACTTTCAACAAACCGAGCCAGGTCTACTGTTTTAGGAAACTTGCATCAGATCATTCAATCAAATAAATGACAGCCAGCATCACCCCCTCCTTATGACCCACATGAAACGGTGTCCTTCCCAAACTTTATCACTTCAGTTGCAAACCGTATTTTGCCCTTTTTGTTGTAAAGCATTTTGCTCTGGGCTCCTCTGTGCAGAAATGAGAAAACAAATTGAATTGAAGAATTGTATAAGAAAAGATTTGTTCCTCCTGCAGGATCTTAATTTTTGAACCAAATGCTGAATCTGTAAAAGTGAAAACTGTTTTTCATCCTAGCCACAGTTAAAGCACAACGATCCTAAACGAGTTGGTGCATCTCTGAGTTTGGGGACCACACCTGCCTTTGTTATTTTTTCCAGGACTCTCCTTGGTTTCTGTGAAAACAACCAGACGCCCATGCCAATCACAGGGCAGAAACCACAGCCAAAGATGAGCTGAGTCACCAGCTCCATTAACTGTCCTCCAGATTGCTACTTACTCACAGGAAAGCAAAAAACTCGGAGAATAAATTTTTACAAACTGCACTAATCGCAGGCATGTGTCAAGCAAATGTATTGTGCAATGCATTCTTTCTTAAAGTAAGAATAGATTTACAGCATAACACTGGAACAAATATACTGAAAATATACAATTTAACCTAGTAAAGGAAAGCAGAGCAAAAGCTGAAAGGTCGTGCATCCCCCACGCAGCAGCTCAGAGTCATGAAATATAACAGGAAATCGAGTCCAATATTCCCCTCCAGGGACAACCTTACCTTCTTTCTCTCTGCTAGTGTCTGCTTCATCTTACTTAGAAGAGAAACTTAGAAGAAACAGCCTGCATGCTTCCTAAGCAGGAAAATGTCACTGGGCAGGGACAAACATTAGCCCTGTTTTCACTATTAAAAACACTACTCATATTAGATAAAAAAATAAAAATAAAAAAAAATAAAGATAGAGTAGGAGAAAGGGAAGGAAGAAGTTGATGAAAAAAATTCTGTTTGGTATTTTTTTTT
>NW_007734473.1:0-5647 GCF_000696425.1 Galeopterus variegatus
CAGCTTCATGTCCGAGGCCGCCTCCCGCCTGCCTCGCACGCGCGCGGCGCACATCGGGTCCCCGGCGGCCGCCACTGCCTGCAGCAGAAGAGAAAGCAGCGTTGAGCCATTTTCCCCACACGGCAGCCCCTCCAGACACCCGCTAACCACGACTTTCCTTAACAACTGCTGATAACAAAAAAAAGCATGACCCGTGACAGGGCTGACCGATAAAAACTAAATTATATCAAAACTGTGCTTTCTTTTCTCCTTTCATAATAAACTGAAGAATGAAAATATATATCCCTAAAAAACAAAAGATGGTTATAGATTATGCATTTAATATGGTAAACTCTTGAATGCATTGAAACCTGCTTAAGTAAAACTTTTGAAACACTTCTAGAATAAAAATGTCAAGGCATTATTCAAGACTGTGTCTTCTCTTTATTTGAAATGCAGGATAATTATCAAATCCGCCCCCAAAACCACAACTGTTTCAAAATGTGTCGCACTGAAATGCCAGCCTGTGTTCAACTCAGCACAGCTAACATGCAAACTGAGTACACTGTAAACACAAGAACTGTGCGAGTTGTGAGTGAGACCAAGATGCTCTTAGCTGTTTACTGTTTAAAAAGAGCTGTAAAATACACCCAAACTCTGAGAGCCAGGAGGGAATAGGCAAGAAAGCAGAAGGATGGGCTTTGTGCAGGAAATGGCATTAGTGAGGGGCCTCGAAAAACAGGATTCTAGCTGGCCAGAGAATGGAGAGAAATGAGGATGAAACTCAAGTATTAGAATTTCAGACAGAAGAATTCAAATGAAACAAACACTGTATCCTCTTTCCTCCTCCTACATGCCCTTCTCCCCCCACCTGTGTCCACGCCCTCCCCCACCTGTGTCCACACCCTCCCCTCCACACTTGTGTCCATACCCTCCCCCCACACCTGTGTCCATGCCCTTCCACCTCACACACACCTGGGTCCAGGACCATCCCTCTCCAATACATACTCCCGAGTCCATGCCCTTCTCTGGAAAAGTGAAAATGCTGCTTTCCTTAACCTCCCCCATCAGGCTAAGACCTGTTCAGCCTTCAAGTGCTAGCTTAAAGGTCACAGCACCCATTCTCTACAAATGATTGTTGAATGAATGAATGATAGATTATGATGATAACTATAAAAGGCTACCTTTACTACATGCTTAGTACATGTCAAGCCTCTTAACTAAGGTCTTTAAAAACATCATGACACTGAATACTCATACAAACCTCTGAGGTCAATAGAATGATTTTCGTTTTATAGAAAAACAAATGGATGCATGGGCAGGTTAGGTCATTTGTCTGGGGGTCCTGCAGCGAGCAGCCCCCTCCAAAGCCTATGTATGCTCTTCTCCGCTGCATTAAATTAATGAACAGAGAGAGAGGGACACAGCTGGGATGTGCACCCCAGGCATTTGACTCCAATCCCAGTGCCTCATGACCCTCCTGAAATCAAATCCCAGCAGTCTTAGATGCCAGTCAAGGCCACTACCTCCAAGTAATATTAAAGGCAGGAGAGGAGGAGAAGGCAGTCATATAAAGACCGTAAGGTTAGATCCCAATTTAGCTTACCCCTCTCAAGTGCAGAATTTGACCTCATGCACAGAGAAGTATGGGTCGTCTGCTTCTACTCCCCACCTTCTTGCTGAGTTCGTTTTTGATTTGCCCCTACATCATGCCCAGTGAGGTCGGATTTCTAGGCAGAGCCGTAGTTAAAGGGTTGAAGGGTTGATTCCATTTGGGACCAGGGAGACTACAGTGACTTAGACCCCTGGGGCCTTTCAGCCAATTCCATTAGTCAGAAGACTGATGGGCTACTGCATGCCCTCTGCAGTTTAATGTTCTAGTCGAGAAATTAGGGGACCTGAGGAACTGTGGGTTGCATTTCAATGAGCCACATAAGCGAAGTCCTGAATCATCTCCACACTGAGACTAGATGTGAAATCTGTAACCAGTTACAAAACAAGTCAAACATTTGTATCACCTGTCCCCACTCACCTACTCTGGAAGGGACAGGGGACTGTGGTTGTTTCAGCACCTCAGAATCTTGCAATGAACGAGATAGTTTAATCCAACAGTCAAGTCCAGTTCACAGGCATTGATGGGCTACATATTAAGTAGTAATAATGGTCCTATTAAGACAGGCACTGGATACAGAAGAGAAGACATGATCCCTGCCTTGTCATTCGGCTAGACAGCTTATTGACACCACAACTAGAGGGCACTAGGAGACCTTTTATAACCAAGGAAGAAACTGTTAAGCTGACCCTAAGGGCAAAGGGGTGCAGGGAAGCACATGATTTAATGTAGGTGTTTGAGAATGTTCTATGGAGCAGATGGGACTAGGCCTACGTCCTCATCTGAGTGATGGCACATGAATCTTGAGTAAGTCATTTCATTAATCTGGGCTTCAATGCCATCTACAAAATAAGAGGTGCCAACATTTACGTATCTATCCAGCAACTAATCAGGCCATGAGCCTCTATTAGGTGCAGGTATCTGTGCAGGCCCCATGATGAATTCAAGGCAGTGGTAAGGTGACAGCCCACTCTAAATGACAAACTGGCAGGAGCAAAAGAACACGGTCAGGAACATAAAGTATGATTGGGAGGTGGTCTATTGGGGTGACCAGCTATCCAGGTTGATCCTAGAGATGAGGGGTTTCCCAGGATGTGGGACTTCCAGAGCTAAAGCTGGGAAAGTTCTTAGGAAACCGGGATGACTAATCACCCAACAGTAAGTAGATATGAGGGTATGATATGAGAATACTTCAAAAAGTTCATGGAAGGATTTGTATTATCTTTTAATTTCATTTCTCCACAAAGTTTCTGAAGTGCCCTAGTATAGTTAGAGGGATGACTGAAATTAAGGTGGAAACAGGTTTAGAAAAGCCTACTTACCCTTCGTCTAACACCTAATTGTTCTTTGAGACCAACTGCAGGTGACACCATCTCCAGGAATTCCTTCCTGAACCCCCCAGAATGAATGAGATCCCTTATTCTGTGCTTCCACAGGGCTTCAGGCATCTCACCAAATTGTTTTACCAAAACATGTTATAATGATAGTTTTATATGGCTGCCTTCAGAACAAGACTGTGAGCTCTGAGGGCGAGAATCATGTGTTTTGCACACTTAGATGATTTAAGTTTGTCTCGATGTGAAACTACATCAGTGACCCTGCTCATCCATGTCTGCACCGAGACAACAAGTCATTGTTACATACCACTACATTTTTCTAGAGCGAAGGTGTTTAAATTTTTATAACATTAAGTAGACACTGTTTACTTAAGACTTATTAAGTTTTCGGATTCAGATTCTATACAATACATGCAGAAAATGTGAATTTCTAATTGAGACAACACGCTCTTTAAGACTAGTGACTTACTATTTTGTTCATGAGCTGAACAACATGGTTGTTGTGTGCTGCTTAGAATGAAACTGAAAATCACAGAAAAAGGCTTTTCCTGGAATTTCTGAGTAACATACCAAATTGCATTATTTAGAGCTAATACTTTGACCTTTATTAACTAACAAGGGTTGCAACTCAATTAGTGGTTTTGTATAAGGTTTTTATAAGGAAGTCTTATAAATCATGGGAGCTCTGCCAGAGATATTTATGAACAGAACTACAAGTAAGAATTTTAGATGGCAATATTGTGAAATCCATTGTCTACAAGCTGGATTCTGGGATGTATGAACTTTAGAAAAGAACATATCTTCTCAGTCAAAATGAGAATTCTTTAAAAACCACTCTGACCAGTAATTTTTCAATAAGAACTTGAATTTGAAATTCAGGAATATATACCAGATTAAATATTCAAACACAAGCAAGAAGGTTTTTTGTAATACACTCGTGTAAATTATAGAAAATGTGACACTAGAAGAAAACCTACTGGAATCCGAAATGCTGACGGAGTGAAAGTATAGGTCCCTGAATCACAGCACTATGGAACATTGCTGTAGGGAACAGCTAAACCCTGACTGTAAAGATTAGGACAAGGGCCCAATGAGGCCAAGTGACTGCTGCTGCTACAGTGAGAGCACAGTGGGGTGGGAATCAGAGCGACCGGTTTCCACCCCAGCACTGCCACGAACTGGCCACCACCTGGAGATCTAGACCACCTCCTTCCCCTGCAGATCTCATGGGTTACCAAGTCGAAGAGATTCTCCTGCATCCCTCACCAATCCTTGCTCGGTGTGGGTGGCCACCGCCCTATCTCCAGTCTGTAGACCTTAACCTGGACAACTGCCTTAGCCTCCTGACTGGTCTCCTGTCTTCCGGTCTGGCTCACCTCCAACCCACCTTCACTCTGCTGCCAGTGTCCTTCCCTAACTGCAAATGGAGCTGTGTCACTTAAGTCGGTGTGACTGGTTGCCTTTGGACCTCGAGAAGATGTGGAATCTCCTCAGCCTAGCACAGGACACCCTTCACTCAGCCATGCTGGAATATTCACATTGCTGTGCCTTTACGTATTTCTTTGCTCTCAGACTCTTTCTCCAGCCACTGTTGTCTCTGAATTGCAGGGTACCACACTCCCCAGGCGCCCCTGACAAATGGCTTCTGGCCAGGCTTAGCTAGTAGGAAGCGGTGGCGGGAGATGATGGGAGGGTGGGAGATGTCAGAGTATTTCTCCCCCACTCTCCCTGTGCGGGCTGCTGGAGGGGCGGGCGGCATTTCCAGCAGCTGCTTTGGCTCCAGTTGCTGCTGGGTAACTCCACCCTCCTAGGTCCCAGCTCCTGCCAGGAGGCACCGGTGTCTGGCTCAAGCAGCACCCTCTTCTCTTTGTCCTCCAGCCTGGGGGTTGGTATCACCTTCCTGCTGCTGCTTGTCTCCGGGTTGCTTCACGGCCTTCTCTTTTGTTCCTAGCTGTGTGAAAATAACCGCTGTAATAGATTCTCTTTGTGTGAAATTCCTAGAGACACTTCTCTTTTCCTGACCTACAGATATGTTCTTTGCCTAACACTACCTTTATTAATGCAAATTAACTTTTCCCTAAAGGAATTCTTTCCTTTCTGTCCAATTCAGATGCTCTTTTGGGGGCTCCCAGTCCCTTGTGCATAGCTCTGTTCCAGCACTTACCACCCTGCTCCTTCATTCTCCTTTCCTTAATCTGATTTCTCCAGTAACCTCCAGGAAGAGTTTGAAAAGTCAGTCAGTGGATGACTGACCGACTAATGGAATTTAACTCATAATATAGCTATCAGTGGATGACTGACCGACTAATGGAATTTAACTCATAATATAGCTATCAGTGGATGACTGACCGACTAATGGAATTTAACTCATAATATAGCTATCAGTGGATGAATGAATGACTAATGGAATTTAACTCATAATATAGCTATCAGTGGATGACTGACCGACTAATGGAATTTAACTTATAGCTATCAGTGGATGACTGAGTGAATGGATGATGTCTCTGTCCACCTAACATCTGGGGCCAGATCATTCTTTGTTGTGGGAGCTGACCTGTGCTTACGTAGGACGTTTAGCAGCAACTGTGGCCAGAGAGAATGTAATAAATACAGAAAGCTCTGAAAACCATGAAAGTGCCATCAATTATCAGAGTGACTTCTTTTTTTTTTTTTTTTTTTTTTTTTTTTTTTTTTTTTTTTTTTTTTTTTTTTTTTAAAA
>NW_007734473.1:6538-13494 GCF_000696425.1 Galeopterus variegatus
TATCAGTGGATGACTGACCGACTAATGGAATTTAACTCATAATATAGCTATCAGTGGATGACTGACCGACTAATGGAATTTAACTCATAATATAGCTATCAGTGGATGAATGAATGACTAATGGAATTTAACTTATAGCTATCAGTGGATGACTGAGCGAATGGATGATGTCTCTGTCCACCTAACATCTGGGGCCAGATCATTCTTTGTTGTGGGAGCTGTCCTGTGCTTACGTAGGACGTTTAGCAGCAACTGTGGCCAGAGAGAATGTAATAAATACAGAAAGCTCCGAAAACCATGAAAGTGCCATCAATTATCAGAGTGACTTCTTTGAAACTTGAAATTTACAATTTTAAATCTTAAAACAGAATTTTCTATGAATTGTTTGATGGTACTGATAAACAATTTTAAAACACTGTAATATTGTTAGAGCTACCGTTTCTTGTGATTGAAAGTTCAACTTATGTTCTATTATTGCAATAGTATATAATTTTATAAATGACTTTTTATATATTCAGTTAAAAAGAAATTTTAATATCGTAAGAAAGTAAATACCGACATGTTAATAGTTTATACACAAGTGGTCACTTTTTAACTACCAATGTAGATATTTCATTTTAATAGGTAACCGATTTATCTACCAAGATTTAGGAATTTGAATGCTCAGATTGCACAAAATGCATGAGTTAATATGACAACTAAGAATTTTATAAATAAAAGTTTCATAACAATTAAAATATGGTTTTTAAAATGAATATTCAAATGTAGATAAGATACACTTTGATCTATCAGTTTTAATCAGCAAGATCTGAATAAAAACTGTTCAAATAGGATACTAAAGTGCCTGTGATTATTAGAAAAATGATATTTCTTCCATAAAATTATATTTTTTCTTTAAAATACAAAATATTTTTTCTATAAAATATATCTTAGAAATAGTTCTTCTCTGTACTGTCTAGCTGCCAGAAAAAAAGAAATACTTCTTAGTGTTGTGAGTGCAAGCCATATCTTAATATTTCTCCTACTCTTAGCTCAAAAAAACTATTTTAACTTTGTAAAATGTAAAAAAAAAAAAAAGGCCATATAAATTAAGCTGGTAAAATAATGACCACTTTATGAGTCTCCATATCCAGGAAATTAAAGTTAAATGCATTCATACTTGGATTGAGAATAAGATTCTCCATTTCACACCAAATTTTATCATATTAACCTAACTTAGATATATATTTTGTGTAATCTGAGTACTTAAATTACTAAATTTCTATCATTAAGTCAAGATGGCTGTGCAAAAAAATTACATGCAAGTAAATTACTAAAACTCAAAATATTTGACCACAGTAAATGTGTTACTTTATTGCATCATATAAAATTTCATTTTAGTAAAGACAGTTTGGGGATTAACAGAAAGAGAGCCCCCATGATAACAAGTCTTTCTCACATGCTTGACAAGCCCATGTTCTCCCTTCTTAGGTCCCTCCCTTCATTCCAGCATCTTCCCCGGAACATTGCTGAAATCAGCAGTCTGCTGACCAGAAGGTGAAAATTCCAGCACCCTACATACTATGAACAGGTTGTATTCTAAAAGGTCACTTATATGGGCAATCTATTTCCTTACAGAAAGAGTCTAAATATTATACTTTTAGATCAGTCCATCAAATTACATTTGACTTATATAGTACAGCTATCATTGCATTTAACCTCATTTATAACATTCCTCCAAGGTTCAACCGTGGGCTCTAATTCCAGGGATGAAGTTATTTTCCCTACTCCCCTGTCCTAACACTAGACACCTTCCCTCTCCTTCCCAGCCCCAATACACACACCTCAGTAAAGGGAAGAATGCCCCTTGCCTATGGATCTGCGTGGGATCCGCAGGGTCTCATCTGTGCAAGGATGGGAGAGGATGCTTCAAAGCAGCCAGCAGCTCTGGCTTCATTTAAATATTACATCATTTAAGTTAATTATTTGTAAGTTGAGAGTATATGTAAAAACGTAACTGGGCAACTGTGGATAAGATTGAAAAACCAAACCTTTGGAAAAGGTGTCAGTTCCATACAAGCATGTGGTTGTCTTGGCTTGCCTTATCTGGGTTACTGGGCTAAACCACATTCCCGCGGGTGAGACTAGTGTTTCCCCAATGGGAATGGATGTTTGCATTGTCAATCCTGTGGGGTGAATGGGTGGAGGAAATGAGGATTTGCAAAGGCGACCTTAGACCAAAGAGGAGACTCTTCCCTCTGTCTCTGAAGTTGGCAGTCAGGCAGCTGTAGCCAGAGATGCAAGGGGAGGAAGGTGGGGGTCAGTGCACCAGATGATGCCATTCCCCACACCGTCTTCCCTGCTACTGTCCCCCGCTCAGCACAGTCACAGCCTCTGAGCCCCCTATTCCCCCACTCTCACGACAATCTAGGGGCTTACAGAGCCTTGGCAGAGCTCAGGAGAGCCACTGCCAACTGCAGCTCTGAAGATGACTTGGTCTTGATTTCTGACAGCTCATCCCCCATCCACGACCTTCTCATTGTTAAGACTGCAGCAGTAACCACCAAAGTTCACAGTTAGGACTACCTAATGCCTGCAACCAGTGCCAAAACTGATGTCACCCGGAGGCGCGCCTCCCCCGCTCCTACCATTCAGAGCAATGAAAGTTTTACAGATGGATGGCCCTAATCTTGAAGGCACTTTGAAGGTCACTGGAGCAAAAACAATGTCTCAGCTTGCTGGAGGCAGATTGGCCTGAAGCTGGAGCCTTGCACCAAGGCGTTCACAGGCTAAGATACTCCAACAGTGGGTAGACACAGAAAACCCCTGAGAGGAACAGTACAGCATTTAATTAGACATACTTAATAACTATTTATACGGGCATATATTTGAGTTGTATTTTCCCTGCATTAATTTTAGTGCTCCAGTTTTGTTTTTTGCTTTTTGCATAAAATGTGTTTTTAGGCAGAGACCTGATTTGTAACACAGCATTCTGAGGAAACGAGATCAACTTTCAACTCAGTTTCCACCCAGGAGCTGATCAGGTCTTAATCTAGGGGATTTCACAGCAGCCCATTGTGCCATCCCTAAGGACAGAGGCTCAGAAAAGGCCCTTTCCCCAGCTCTGTTCAAACAGGCATCTCATATTCTTAAATTAGTTTTACACATTAAAGCAATTGCTGAAATGCCTTCTACTGCCTAATTTAAAATGTCTTCTATCTGAACTGCCCTTTGAATGTAGTTTCCCTGCAAGTCCTTCATGCCTCTTGGCACAGCCACAACAATGAGGGATGATGCCACCAGTGAGCAGCTGGTGGTGCCCGGGGACTGCTCCTGAGCAGAGCTCCCCATGCTCACACCACCGCCTGCAGGGCGCGTGGCCCTGTCTGGCAGGAGCAGACCTGCAGCCACTCTTTTAGAGGTGGCGGCTCTTCTTGCCAGCCCATCGTCAGGGACACTGTGTTCACCCATAACGAACACGTGGAATTCAGGAACATGCAGGCAACACCTCACATGGACACAGCTCCTGTGACACACAGCTTAATCATGTTTTAAGTATGTCAGATGCTGGGCAGGGCCTGAAATGAACACAAGGACTACGCGTATATTTCGTCTTCTGTGAGAAGTTCAAATCCAGCTTAGTTTAGATGCCAAAAAAAATAAAGACTTAAATATGCTGAACTTAAAAAAGGAAAGCAGAGCATGCAAGATGAGACAAGGATGACCCTTTACTAGGCAACAGTGGATCGAAGGTGACAGTCCCCCACCACTTAAGAAAGGAAACGGGTTTGCTGCTGAGACAGCACCCAGTGGTGACCAGACAAGACCAGGGGGACATCCCCCTCAGTAAGACCAAGTGACAGGTGAAGGTGGTTTTTGGTGAAGGAGGAAGGGCATTGGCTGAGGCTGAGAATGCCGGGATTTGTGTGGTAGCTTTGTTATGTGCCCTGGGCTAGTCACACATATCCTTGACCTCAGTCTTCTCAGTGGGATCCTAAACTTTCTTTCAGAGTATTTGACAGTGTTGTGAGGAGAATCGAATGCATTTTAAAGAGAATGTTCTCACTGAAATATCGATTGTCCTCACAGCATGACACCTTCCTTGATAAAGTATAAAGTCAATCATTATAGGTCATTGATAGTAGAAAATGGAATTCTAGATCAAAATTTCTAGATCAAGAGGTGGTGAAATATTCTGCTGGAAAGTCAATGGATTTAAGCTTATTATATATGCATCCGGACTTAGACAAAGGTCCACTAACACTTCCCAGGTGGCCCGTGGGGGTGCAGAAAAGGCCCTCACATAACCAGATCACTGCTTGGTGGTTGATCTGCTCTGTGATTCACAAATGGATTCACCTCCTGCCCCCACGGTCCCTGCTCATTCAAAGGTCATGGCCAGATGGAAAGGATGTACGGCCACAGGAATTAGCAAGGGGACCCGTGTATCTGAATGTGGACATGGGAGAATGACTGCTTTCCGCAAAGATTGCCTCTGAAACCAAATATATACTAAACACCATTATTTCATTCTTATATTAGCTTTATCTGGTCTCCATGAATATGGATAATCTATACCTTAGGACTCTTTTCAACCCTGACTGTGAGATATAAATATCAGATGTCTCAAAATTTTGAACAAGTAGTATTCTAAATGTCAACTTATAAGTCAACTGTTCTGACTTTAAAACACATTTTCCTATAAGATTCTCATAGAATCTCTGCAATCCCATTTAATTCATAATGTAAATAAACTATGTTAATAATATTAATAAGACTGCCACATTAAAATTGTTAGTCATATTCTAAAGCCGATGAATAGTCATAATTCTACGAAAAGGTGCACATGCTTTCTTTGGCTTGGAAGCTTGAGTGGTAACAGCATGGGACAAAGGAGAGGAAGATTGAGTCTTTCATCTCTTTCCAACATGAGAAAGACCCTTGGCAATATTTTGCAACAGATGCCTGCGTCTCTGGCATTCTCCGGCCTTCCTCTCCTCCACTCGTCCTCTTAAGCTGCTATCACCTTCTCAGCCCCAGAATATTCCATGATACAAGTGGTTACTTCTACCCCTTGGCCACCTTCCTCTACTTTCTCAGCTGAGGAATCAGCCCTTGGTGCTCAGAGACGGGCAAAGCCAAGCAGGCCAGCACACAGAAGCACAGCGCAGTGTCCCCACGGAACGTGCACCTGCACCTGCTGTGGCATCAACTCCTCCACGCTCCTGGTCACACGCGTTACATTCACAGCCTCTCTAACATGTCGTGAGCTTGTCTGGTTTGTTTGCTGTTACTTCTCCAAATGGCAGCAATGTCAGAGCTCCGGTTCAGAGGCGGTACAGCAAGAGCACTGGCTCGTCAGTGAGCAAGGTGCGTGTGTGCGTCTCCACCCGCCCAGCCACCAAACCATGCATGTCTTTTGTTTTTTCAGTATCTGGCAAACTGGCTGCTCCAGCATGTGCTTCAATGTGACCCATTTAACTACATTGAAATTTCATTTAAAAATCCACCCTGGTGTCACCCGTCCTCACCACCTCACTCAAAAAAACCTGTCAAAATCTGCTGGTTCATTTCTTTTCCAATTATAATTTCAGAACTATAATGATATGGCAATCAACTCTGTAAGTCCCAATAGTCCCTCCCAGACCCAGAGTCCTGACGCAATAGAGCCTGGTGGTTTGGCAATCATCATTGCCTTGGGGGCCCCTGGGGTGGTGACAGAAGCAGTTCAGGGTCACGTGCAGCTGAGGACACCAGCAACAGACCCAGAGTCCTGACGCAATAGAGCCTGGTGGTTTGGCAATCATCATTGCCTCGGGGGCCCCTGGGGTGGTGACAGAAGCAGTTCAGGGTCACGTGCAGCTGAGGACACCAGCAACACCAACCCGGACTGCCCTCATTTGAGTGAATGCAAATTAGAAAAGAACACAACATCCTCCGCTTCAGTGAGGTCCTGTGGTTTGCTTCTTGCATCTTTTAACAAGAAAGCACTGCATATGAGACATCATTCATTCACTCACTCACTCATTCACCAAATGTTTCCTCGGTTCCTTCTGTCTGAGTGGAACTGGGGTAGACACACGAGCGGGAGAATGGGGAACAGCAGCCACCATCTCAGCCACCAGAGAGAAGCTTCCACCAACTGGGGAAAGACATATAATTAAATAAGTCCTAGTGGTGTAAAATACCTGAACTGGCCTCCTTCGGAAGGGACACTAAGGTGGGCAGTACCAAGAGCCTGAGACAGAGACCCAGCCTGGAGCTAGGCGGGGGAGGGGAGGCAGGAGGAGGGGAGGCAGGGCGAGGCGAGGCCCTTGCATGCTACGTTAAGGATCTGGTGTTTACTCCAAGGTTTCAGCAGCAGGGGACCCGTGCACAGCAGAAGGCAGCAAGACTAGAGGGGCAGTCGGGGCGCTCAGAGCCACCAACGAGAGACCGTGATGGCTGGGCTTGTGTGGCGGCCATGGGATAGGGACAGGTGATGGAGACAGAAGCAACATGGCCTGGTGACCAACGAGATGTGTAAGGATGGGGAGAGGGAAGAGACAGGTTTCGCTCCAGGCTTCAGGTTGGTCAGATGGTGATGATGCAGTTTACTGAACTGCAAGGCCCACAGGGAGAAGGTGGTGAAGAAAGACGAGGAGTTGAGTCCTCGCAGCCGCGGAGGTGGTGGGGCCCCGCTGGAGCCGAGAGGTCTCTCCCCTTCTGTTGCCCGGCCTTGCCCCTCCTCCGCTCCTCCCTGTCCCAGAGCTCCCGGGCCTGCCCGACCCCCAGGCTCTGCACTCTGCACCTGCAGCACCCGGCCAGGCCGCACCCACCGGTCCCATGAGGAGGGATGGAAACAGAGTGACCAAGAGCAGGTTTGAGATGTTCTCGAATAGCAGTGAAACTGTTGTCAATAAAAAACTCCCCAAAGAACTCCTATTACAGATATTCTCCTTTCTGTATGTCATTACTTTGTGTTGCTGTGCTCAGGT
>NW_007734473.1:13819-19306 GCF_000696425.1 Galeopterus variegatus
GAGGTGGTGGGGCCCCGCTGGAGCCGAGAGGTCTCTCCCCTTCTGTTGCCCGGCCTTGCCCCTCCTCCGCTCCTCCCTGTCCCAGAGCTCCCGGGCCTGCCCGACCCCCAGGCTCTGCACTCTGCACCTGCAGCACCCGGCCAGGCCGCACCCACCGGCCCCATGAGGAGGGATGGAAACAGAGTGACCAAGAGCAGGTTTGAGATGTTCTCGAATAGCAGTGAAACTGTTGTCAATAAAAAACTCCCCAAAGAACTCCTATTACAGATATTCTCCTTTCTGTATGTCATTACTTTGTGTTGCTGTGCTCAGGTCTCCAGGGTCTGGAATATACTGGCTCTGGGTGGCAGTAACTGGCAGCAAACTGACCTGTTTGATTTCCAGAGGGATATTGAGGGCCAGTTAGTGGAGAGTATTTCAAAGTGATGTGGAGTTTTTTATGAAAATTAAGTCTTAGTGGGTGTCTTGGAGTAGGAGATGATGCATTAAGGACACTTGCACAAAACTGTAGGAACACTGAAGTACTGAACCTAAATGGGTGTACAAAGACTATAGACGCTACATGTACAAGCCTTGGCAAGTTCTGTTGCAAACTCAGGCACCTTGATTTGGCTTCCTGTACATCAATAACAAACATGTCTCTAAAAGCACTGAGGGATGTCCACTGTTGGAGCAATGGAACATTTCCTGGTGTGACCAAGTAACCAAGGATGGCATTCAAGCACCAGTAAGAGGCTGTGAGGGTCTCAAGGCCTTATTTTTAAAATGCTGCACACAGCTAGAAGGTGAAGCTCCCAAGTACATAAGTGTACACTGTCCTGAACCAGTGACTTTGAACTTGAAGACTTGCTTACAAATTACAGATGAAGGTCTCATTACTATATGCAGAGGATGCCATAAGTTACAGTCCCTCTGTGCCTCTGGCTGCTCCAACATCACAGATGCCATCCTGAATGCTTTAGGTCAGAACTGCCCATGGCTTAGAATATTAGAAGTGGCCAGATGTTCTTAATAAACAGATGTGGACTTTACCACTCTGGCCAGGGACTGTCATGAGCTTGAAAAGATGGACCTGAAGAGTGTGTTCAGATAAAAGCACGTTAGTCCAACTTTCCATACACTGTCCTCGACTTCAAGTATTGAGTCTGTCTCACACAGACAGTTGATCACAGACCATGGAATACATCACCTGGGGGATGGGGCTTGTGCCCATGATCAGCTGGAGGTGACTGAGCTGGACAACTGCCCGCTAATCACAGATGCATCCCTGGAGCACCTGAAGAGCTGTCACAGCCTTGAACGGAGAGAACTCTATGACTGCCTGCAGATCACACGGGCTGGAATCAAGAGACTCAGGACTCACTTACCCAATATTAAAGTCCATGCCTACTTTGCACCTGTCACTCCACCCCATCAGTAGGGAGCAGCAGACAGCGCTTCTGCAGATGCTGCATCATCCTATGACAAGGAAGATGGTCAACTTTGGTGAACTGAGTATTTGACGACACTTCTAGAGTTACCATGGAGTCTCTCCAGTGGAAGCAACCCCAGTGTTCTGGGCAAGGGTTACAAAGCAAAGCTAGTGTCCAGATCCCCAGAGCCAAACATACATAGGCATACACACCCTCACCCCCATCCACTTTGGCTCTATGACCATGGGACTGAAGTTCATGCTGGCTTTATCAGGTGGATAGGTGAAACTTAACCATTCCTGTTGGATATGCCCAGAAGAAAATCGTAGGCCAAGGTAGAGGGAGGGGGCATTCCAGCAAACCCAGTGTCACTGCTACTGTGATTTCTTTGTTAAGGGGTTTCTTTGGGGATTTTGGACCAACAACTGCAGTCCTCCAAGGTCAAGAAAAGCATGCAAAAACAATATATGCTATATCCAAGGACCAGAAAGAAAGTTTCTTTGCATCCTAGAATTGGTAGCCATCTATTGTGAGATGACTACAGAGCTTCCGTGCTTCCTTGTTTCCATGACAACATGCTAAGCATGCTCACAAAGAAGGCTTGTCCATTTCTCCTGTGTTTTAGTATTTGGCCCAGAAGTTTCCCAAATGCTTGCATTGAGATCGCTGTGGGCCACGTGCGATTTATTCACTGAAGTTGTCACTGTCTGTAGCACACTTGTGCACCAGTCTGCCATTCTTTTTGCTCCCTTCCTCACTCCTGCTCAGTCTGGCACCTGTTCATAGTCTGCTTACACACACTCAATCGTTACTCTTTTGCTGTTGTGTTTACAGTTTGCATTTTGGATGATTAGATGGGGTTACCAAACATTCTTAAAAGAGACATTATCAATAAACTTTTTTTAATTCCAAAAAAGAAAAAAGAAAGACGAGAAGTTCTGTTTTAGATATACTGACTTGAAGAAAACTGCAGGGAAATCATCAATAAAATGAAGGATAAAAATCATATGATCACTTCAATAGACGCAGAAAAAGCATTTGTCAAAATTCAACATCCTTTCATGATAAAAAGTCTCAACAAATATGATATACAAGAAATGTTCCTCAACATAATAAAGGCCACATATGGAAGGCCTACAGCTAACACTACACTCAATGACATAAAGCTGAAACTCTTTCCTCTAAGATCCAGAAAAAGATGAGGATGCCCACTCTCACCACTTCTACTCAACATTGTACTGGAAGTGCCAGTCAGAGCAAACAGGTAAGTAAAAAGAAATAAAGGTATCTAAATCAGAAAGCAAGAGATTAAGTTGTCTCTCCAGAAAAAGATGAGGATGCCCACTCTCACCACTTCTACTCAACATTGTACTGGAAGTGCCAGTCAGAGAAAACAGGTAAGTAAAAAGAAATAAAGGTATCTAAATCAGAAAGCAAGAGATTAAGTTGTCTCTGCTTTCAGAAAACCTAAAGACTTCACCAAAAAAGTGTTAGAATAAACAGATTCAGTAAAGTTGCAAGATACAAAATCAATGCACAAAAATCAGTTGTGTTTCTATATACTAACAATGAACTATTCAAAAAGAAAGATCAAGAAAACAACCCCATTTGCAATAGCATCAAAAACAGTAAAATACTTAGGAATAATTTAACCAAGGAGGTGAAAGATCTGCATACTGAAAACTATAAAATATTGATGAAAGAAATTGAAGAAGACACAAATAAATGAAAAGATATCAATAAATACATTGATGAAAAAAACTAAAGAACACATAAATGGAAGGATATTCTGTGTTCATGAATTGGAACAATTAATATCACTAAAATGTCTATACTACTGAAAATGATCTACAGATTCAGTGCAATCCCTGTCAAAATTCCAATGATATTTTTCACAGATATTGGAAAAACAATCCTAAAATTTGTATAGAACCATAAAAGACCCAAAAGGCCAAATCAATCTTGAGGAAAAAAATAAAGCTGGAAGCATCACACTGCCTGATTTCAAATTACATTAGGAAACTATAATAATCAAAACAGTATAGCACTGGCATAAAAGCAGACATAGACCATTAGAACAGAATAAGGAACCCGTAAATAAACCCATGCATACACGGTCAACTAACCTTTGACAAAAGCAGCAGGAATAGGGAAAGGATAGTTTCTTAATAAATGGTTTTGGGAAAACCGGATATTCACATGCAAAAGAATGAAATTGGATCATTATCTTACACCATACACAAAAATCAACTCAAAGTGGATTAAAGACTTAAACATAAGGCCCAGGACCATAAAAATCCTAGAAGAACACATAAGAGAAAGCTCCTTGACACTGGTCTTGGCAATGAGTTTTTGGTAAATGACACCAAAAGCACAGACAATAAAGGCAAAAATAAACAATTGGGACCATATCAAACTGAAAAGTTTCTGCACAGCAAAGGGAAAAATCTACCAAATGAACAGGCAGCTTGTGGAATGGGAGAAAATAACCGCAAGCCATATATTCATTAGGGGACTAATATCCATTATACCCCAAAAGAACTCATCAGCAAGACCAAACAAAACAAAGCAATTAAGGCAAATAACCCAATCACAAAATGGGCAAAGGGCCTGAACAGACATTTTTCCAAAGAAGACATACAAATGGCCAAAAGGTCTATGAAAACGTGCTCAACCCCACGAGTCATCAGGGAAATGCTCATCAAAACCACAGTGAGCTACCACCTCACACCTGCTTAGAATGCTGTTATCAACCAGACAGGCGACAACAAGCGTTGGCAAGGGTGTGGAGAAGAGCGTGCGTCTGTACAGTGTTGCTGGGAATGTAAACTGGCACAGCAACTCTGCAAAACAGTATGAAGGTCCCTGAAAAAACGAAAAACAGAACTGCTATATGATCCAGCCATCTCTCTACTGGGCACACGTCCAAAGGAAATAAGAGAGACATGTGCACCCCCATGTCCACGGCAGCATTATCACAAGAGCCAAGATGTGGAATCAGCCTCAGTGTCCGTCAGTGGATGAACAGATAAAGAAAACGTGGTACACATACATAACAGAATATTATTCAGCCATAAAAACGAAAATCCTGCCATTTGCAAAACATGGAGCTGAAGGACATTATGCTAAGTAAAATAATCTAGACACAGAAACACAAATACTGTGTGATCTTACTTATATGTGGAATCTAAAGCAGAGAATAGAATGGTGGTTGCCACGGGCTAGGGGGTGGGGGACATGGGGAGATGTTGGCCAAAGGGTACGAACTTTCAGTTTTGAGATGAATGAGTTCAAGAGATCTAATGTACAGGATGGTGACTACAGTTAATAATACTGCACAGTATACTCGAAGTTTGCCAAGACAGTAGATCTTAAATGTCCTCACCACAAGAAAAAACAATTAAATCTGTGAGGTGATGAGTATGTTAATTAGCTTGATAGTGCTAATCATTTCAAAATGTATACCATAGGATCACATGTACATCTTGCATAGATATAATTTTTATTTGTCAATTATACCTCAATAAAGCTAGGGGGAAAAGAAAAAAAGAAAGAACCCTGAAAAAAAAAAATACACACATTGTTTTTGCAACATGCAAGTGGAGACGGTCGGGAGGCAGCTTCAGATATGGCCTAGTCCTGAAGTCAACAAGAGGTCTGGGATGCAGATCCGAAGTGACCCTGTCAGCCTGGAAGGCAACCATAACCAGAGAGGGCAAGCTG
Organism: Galeopterus variegatus; assembly: GCF_000696425.1. NCBI lineage: Eukaryota > Metazoa > Chordata > Mammalia > Dermoptera > Cynocephalidae > Galeopterus > Galeopterus variegatus. The sequence goes on from NW_007734473.1 coordinate 18,955, forward strand.
GTGCAACAGCCCAAGAAACGCCTCTGACGTGACAGGGAGAGGTGAACCCAAACAGAAATAGCTACACAAGGTAGACTTCTTCAGTGTGCAAAGACTGGGGGGATTCCTGTCATTCATTTAACACCTGTTATTAAGGTGTGCTGTGGAAGTTGTCACCTCTAGCCAAATGGCCTTGTTTTACTTTATCATATAACCTTTAGCAAGAACAGCCTTTTTATCTCTAATTCTCCCCCACCCCATACGTTAAGTATGGCAACCTAGTTCAATAAAAACACTGACTTTTTAAAATTAAAAATGAAATGACATTAAAATCTTACCTGTCTGTCCACCTGACAACTGAAAGCATACTGAG
>NW_007734473.1:20180-21108 GCF_000696425.1 Galeopterus variegatus
TCCTCCCAATGACTCTTGATAAGAACAATGGATTTGATAGACAGATATACAGATATATATATATATAGAAACTGTATAGAGATATACAGAGACAGAAACTACGCGCCACGTATTTTCGACACGCACAGCTACCCTCCATTATTCCACCCATTTCACAGATGAAAGAATCTGAGGTCAGGTCCTCGGATCACACAGTGGAAAGTGAGAGCGTCAGCACTTGCACCAGGTAGTCTGGCCACAGTGTCCGGCTCCTAACCCACTGCAACAGCTTCCCCCTGATGGCTCAGGACAGCCAGCTCTCACCCTGGGCAACAGGCTGAGGTCGCAGGTTACTGAGAGCAGGAAATTTCTTTAAAGTTCCATGGTTTATCTCAACAAGTCACATGAATTTTGTGTTCTTTTCATAAGATTTGTCTTTATAAGAAACAGTGCTTTCACCTCACACCCATTTAGGATGGCTATTATCCATAAGAAAGAAAAAAACCCAGAAAATAACAAGCGTCAGTGAAGACGTGGCGAAACTGGAACACTTGTACACTCTTAGTGGGAATGTAAAATGGTGCAGCTGCTGTGGAAAACAGTACGGTGGTGACTCAGAAAAGCAAGCGTGTAATTCACTACAGGCTCCAGCCATTCCACTTCGGGGTATATACCCCCCAAAAATTGAAAGCAGGGACTCAAACAGATATTTGTATACCCATGTCCACAGCAGCATTATTCACAATAGCCAAAAGGTAAAAACAACCTAAACGCCCATCAACAGATGTATGGGCAAACAAAATGTGGTATACACTTATAATAAAATATTATTCAGCTTTAAGAAGGAAGGAAACTCTGACACCTGCTACAACATGGATGAACCTTAGGGATATTACACGAAGTGAAATAAGCCAGTCACAAAAGACAAACACTGTATGATTCCACTTAT
>NW_007734473.1:21665-39035 GCF_000696425.1 Galeopterus variegatus
TCAATAAACTTTTTTTAATTCCAAAAAAGAAAAAAGAAAGACGAGAAGTTCTGTTTTAGATATACTGACTTGAAGAAAACTGCAGGGAAATCATCAATAAAATGAAGGATAAAAATCATATGATCACTTCAATAGACGCAGAAAAAGCATTTGTCAAAATTCAACATCCTTTCATGATAAAAAGTCTCAACAAATATGATATACAAGAAATGTTCCTCAACATAATAAAGGCCACATATGGAAGGCCTACAGCTAACACTACACTCAATGACATAAAGCTGAAACTCTTTCCTCTAAGATCCAGAAAAAGATGAGGATGCCCACTCTCACCACTTCTACTCAACATTGTACTGGAAGTGCCAGTCAGAGAAAACAGGTAAGTAAAAAGAAATAAAGGTATCTAAATCAGAAAGCAAGAGATTAAGTTGTCTCTGCTTTCAGAAAACCTAAAGACTTCACCAAAAAAGTGTTAGAATAAACAGATTCAGTAAAGTTGCAAGATACGAAATCAATGTGCAAAAATCAATTGTGTTTCTATATACTAACAATGAAGTATTCAAAAAAAAAAAAGATCAAGAAAACAACCCCATTTGCAATAGCATCAAAAACAGTAAAATACTTAGGAATAATTTAACCAAGGAGGTGAAAGATCTGCATACTGAAAACTATAAAAAATTGACGAAAGAAACTAAAGAAGACACAGATAAATGGAAGGATATTCTGTGTTCATGAATTGGAAGAATTAATATCACTAAAATATCTATACTACTGAAAATGATCTACAGATTCAATGCAATCCCTGTCAAAATTCCAATGATGTTTTTCACAGATATTGAAAAAACAATCCTAAAATTTGTATGGAACCATAAAAGACCCCAAATGACAAATCAATCTTGAGAAAAAAAATAAAGCTGGAAGCATCATACTACCTGATTTCAAATTATATTAGGAAACTATAACAATCAAAACAGTATAGCACTGGCATAAAAGCAGACATAGACCATTAGAACAGAATAAGGAACCCGTAAATAAACCCATGCATACACGGTCAACTAACCTTTGACAAAGGCAGCAGGAATAGGGAAAGGATAGTTTCTTAATAAATGGTTTTGGGAAAACTGGATATTCACATGCAAAAGAATGAAATTGGATCATTATCTTACACCATACACAAAAATCAACTCAAAGTGGATTAAAGACTTAAACATAAGGCCCAGGACCATAAAAATCCTAGAAGAACACATAAGAGAAAGCTCCTTGACACTGGTCTTGGCAATGAGTTTTTGGTAAATGACACCAAAAGCACAGACAATAAAGGCAAAAATAAACAATTGGGACCATATCAAACTGAAAAGTTTCCGCACAGCAAAGGGAAAAATCTACCAAATGAAAAGGCAGCTTGTGGAATGGGAGAAAATAACCGCAAGCCATATATTCATTAGGGGACTAATATCCATTATACCCCAAAAGAACTCATCAGCAAGACCAAACAAAACAAAGCAATTAAGGCAAATAACCCAATCACAAAATGGGCAAAGAGCCTGAACAGACATTTTTCCAAAGAAGACATACAAATGGCCAAAAGGTCTATGAAAACGTGCTCAACAGCACGAATCATCAGGGAAGTGCTCATCAAAACCACAGCGAGCTATCACCTCACACCTGCTTAGAATGCTGTTATCAACGAGACCGGCGACAACAAGCGTTGGCAAGGGTGTGGAGAAGAGCGTGCGCCTGTACAGTGCTGTTGGGAATGTAAACTGGCACAGCAACTCTGCAAAACAGTATGAAGGTCCCTGAAAAAACGAAAAACAGAACTACTATATGATCCAGCCATCTCTCTACTGGGTACACGTCCAAAGGAAATAAGAGAGACATGTGCACCCCCATGTCCACTGCAGCATTATCACAAGAGCCAAGATGTGGAATCAACCTCAGTGTCCATCAGTGGATGAACGGATAAAGAAAACGTGGTACACATACATAACAGAATATTATTCAGCCATAAAAACGAAAATCCTGCCATTTGCAAAACATGGAGCTGAAGGACATTATGCTAAGCAAAATAATCTAGACACAGAAACACAAATACTGTGTGATCTTACTTACATGTGGAATCTAAAGCAGAGAATAGAATGGTGGTTGCCACGGGCTAGGGGGTGGGGGACATGGGGAGATGTTGGCCAAAGGGTACGAACTTTCAGTTTTGAGATGAATGAGTTCAAGAGATCTAATGTACAGGATGGTGACTACAGTTAATAATACTGCACAGTATACTCGAAGTTTGCCAAGACAGTAGATCTTAAATGTCCTCACCACAAGAAAAAACAATTAAATCTGTGAGGTGATGAGTATGTTAATTAGCTTGATAGTGCTAATCATTTCAAAATGTATACCATAGGATCACATGTACATCTTGCATAGATATAATTTTTATTTGTCAATTATATCTCAATAAAGCTAGGGGGAAAAGAAAAAAAGAAAGAACCCTGAAAAAAAAATACACACATTGTTTTTGCAACATGCAAGTGGAGACGGTCGGGAGAGAGCTTCAGATATGGCCTAGTCCTGAAGTCAACAAGAGGTCTGGGATGCAGATCCGAAGTGACCCTGTCAGCCTGGAAGGCAACCAGAACCAGAGAGGGCAAGCTGGTGCAACAGCCCAAGAAACGCCTCTGACGTGACAGGGAGAGGTGAACCCAAACAGAAAAAGCTACACAAGGTAGATTTCTTCAGTGTGCAAAGACTGGGGGGATTCCTGTCATTCATTTAACACCTGTTATTAAGGTGTGCTGTGGAAGTTGTCACCTCCAGCCAAATGGCCTTGTTTTACTTTATCAAATAACTTTTAGCAAGAACTGCCTTTTTATCTCTAATTCTCCCCCACCCCATACGTTAAGTATGGCAACCTAGTTCAATAAAAACACCGACCTTTTAAAATGAAATGACATTAAAATCTTACCTGTCTGTCCACCTGACAACTGAAAGCATACTGAGGTTGAATAGAGAAACAGGGAGGGTGCCTTTAAAGTATTTACTCCTGATATTACTGTGATTGTATTCATTTTCAAGTGGAATTCTTAAAATTGGCTTGTTCCTAAGTACGTTTCCTAGCCACCTAAGCTGGAGGCTAGTGACATTTCTCCATCCCTGTGTCACAATGATCCTGCGTCTGTGCAGAGAGCTTACTAATAGCATTGAGGCCTGGAAGCTGCGACTGACATGGCTTTCTTCTCCAGGACAGGTAATCGTTGGAATCAAGTTGTTCCTCTCCAGTTCCCTCATGACAGTGAGGCCACCAGGTCCTTGATTCTGAACACATTCAGCAACTCTGAGCCCTACCTGCCATTCATTGCCTCCCTCCAGCCTGCTGACAGAGGAAGTCCAGTTTCAAACTGTTGAGCCTTTGACAAGAACAGGGCCCATCACTTCCCTGCTGAAAGGTCTTCACCAGCTCCCCACCCAGGCAGTGCTGCTCAAACTTTTCCTCCCAATGACTCTTGATAAGAACAATGGATTTGATAGACAGATATACAGATATATATATATATAGAAACTGTATAGAGATATACAGAGACAGAAACTACGCGCCACGTATTTTCGACACGCACAGCTACCCTCCATTATTCCACCCATTTCACAGATGAAAGAATCTGAGGTCAGGTCCTCGGATCACACAGTGGAAAGTGACAGCATCAGCACTTGCACCAGGTAGTCTGGCCACAGTGTCCGGCTCCTAACCCACTGCAACAGCTTCCCCCGATGGCTCAGGACAGCCAGCTCTCACCCTGGGCAACAGGCTGAGGTCGCAGGTTACTGAGAGCAGGAAATTTCTTTAAAGTTCCATGGTTTATCTCAACAAGTCACATGAATTTTGTGTTCTTTTCATAAGATTTGTCTTTATAAGAAACAGTGCTTTCACGTCACACCCATTTAGGATGGCTATTATCCATAAGAAAGAAAAAAACCCAGAAAATAACAAGCGTCAGTGAAGACGTGGCGAAACTGGAACACTTGTACACTCTTAGTGGGAATGTAAAATGGTGCAGCTGCTGTGGAAAACAGTACGGTGGTGACTCAGAAAAGCAAGCGTGTAATTCACTACAGGCTCCAGCCATTCCACTTCGGGGTATATACCCCCCAAAAATTGAAAGCAGGGACTCAAACAGATATTTGTATACCCATGTCCACAGCAGCATTATTCACAATAGCCAAAAGGTAAAAACAACCTAAACGCCCATCAACAGATGTATGGGCAAACAAAATGTGGTATACACTTATAATAAAATATTATTCAGCTTTAAGAAGGAAGGAAACTCTGACACCTGCTACAACATGGATGAACCTTAGGGATATTACACGAAGTGAAATAAGCCAGTCACAAAAGACAAACACTGTATGACTCCACATATTTGAAGTACCTAGAGAAGTCAAATTCAGACAGACCAAAAGTAGAATGGTGGCTTTCAGGGGCTGGGGGCAGAGAAATGCAGAGTCAGTGTTCAATAGGTAACAGAGATTCAGTTTGGGAAGATGGAAAAGCTCTGGAAGCGGATGGTGGTCCTGGTGATACAACTATGTAAATGTTGAGAACTTAATGCTACTGAATTGTACACCAAAAAATGGTTAAAATGGTAACTTTTATGTTATACCCATTTTATTACAATTTAAAAAAATACCTGGCTTTAAAAAGAAAACACACACACACACACACACACACACACACAAAACCCACAAAAACAATGCTTTTAGTAATTTACCAGTTAAATTATTTTAAACATTTGATTCAGGAAGATTCACAATTATCCTTTCAAATATCCCTGAGCACAATGATTACTTAGATTCTTCATCAGTAAAACGAGGATAACAGTAACAGAGACTTTAGGAGAGAGGACTAAATAATTCTATTCATGTGAGAGTGTCTGACACACCACAGGCATTCTGGCTGCTCCTGGCTGTCATTAGACACAGGGCCCTCTGGGGCCTGCCTCCAGCCTTCTCTCTTGCCACGGTCACTGGACAATTTGAACTTGCCTAGGAGCTTCAGAAAAGCAACTGTCACTTTCAGGAAGTGAAATTCCCCACGGCTTCCAGAAACTGACAACTCCTGCATTCAACCAGGATGCTGTGCAGCAGTTCATCTAACGCACACAACATTACATAAAATTATGTGTTTGCATGAGTGACATAACCCCACTAGACCATAAACTCCTTAAAGACAGGACCCGTCTTGGTCATCCTTGGCCACAGCATATAGCCCAGTGTCTGGCAGCTACTTGCAGCTCAATAAATATTTGATGAAAGTTTCAAAGCCTCACTGTAAACATTACGTTTGAATGTCTACAAAGTAAATTTGTCCTTCTGGGGGAGAGACTAGGAAAATTCTTCTCGTACTGTACTTTACTAGAGTTTTTCCAGCTTCTTCTTTCACATACCTACCAAGAAAAAAGAGAAGTCTGAGAATTGGAGGACCATTGAATTTAAGCCCCAGAAAAGACCCAGTCCTTGCCTACAGGAATCAGCCATGAAGTGAGTGCAAGGCACAACGCTGTTGAAGTCACGCTGTGCCCAAAATACACACAAGACTGTCCACCCAGGAAAAACAGAAACAGAGACCTACATGTCATGTCTAATCCTCAACAGCCGGCTTTAAGGAAACAATTCGAAGGGCCACGGGAGTTCTGTGCCTTTTTCTCAGTTTGACACCTGACTAGCCAGTCACCAAGACAGCCTTTATGGAAGGCAGCTAGTGTCTTTGAGGCTTCCTCATGTGGAATTTAGAGAACAGATATGAAAAAAGCTGAAATGCTGTATTACCAGTATTTCTTCCTTTTCTGTTGTGTGATGACCCCCAGCACTACTTTGCACCTCCACACTCATGCAATGGTCCTCCCGCCTTTGGGGAAGGGCACTGAGAGAGAGGTCGCTCCAAGCCCAACTTCAGAAACCTTGACAATAAAAACCCCACCGTAATTTTGGGAGCCATCCTGAGTTAAGGCTGTACTATTTACCATCAACTACGCCACCCTAAGCATGGCAAGCAAGCGGGATGCTGCAGCCTGGTATCACTTCTGTTTCACGAGATGAGCAGTGCTCACGACATTATTCTAATCTGGGAGTGCTCTGCTACCTTTGCTTAATGGACATTTCTTATCACAAATAATAAGAAATATAAAAAAAACCCTGCCAGATGAGACGGTTCTCACTTTCTTCTACCTGTGTCTTCTGAATAGGAATACGGGATCAATTACCTATTATGTTGCAACATTCCCTCTTTCTACTCCCTTCGGGTTTTAAACCTCAATTTTAATTCTCTTCCCCCAATTTACACATACCAAAAAAGTCACAGGAGCTTTCTAATATTGTACCTTAAAGTATGAATGAAGCTGAAAAATAGGAAGGTGGTTCTCCGATGGAGGCCAGTGGTGCCCGATCTGGCATGGGGCCGACGAGAACCGACAAGAAAGCTCTCGAGCAAACACCCATCCCAGCGAGGCTCAAGAATGTGCCGTTCTCTGCAGGACCAACTGCCCTTTACGATCATGGGCAAAACATTTCCTGCTGCCAGGCCACCTACTCACTGTGGCTTCACAGCTCTGCAATCAAGAGAGGGCTCTGGGGCTCAGTCGCAGGAAGATCAAACTCTCCTACAGAATGGGATTATTAACACCCTTCCAGAGTTAAACCCGAGGAGCCTTAAAAAGTAAGCTCACTAGAAGTTGTCACTCCTGTTAAAAAATAAATAAATAAGAATTTAAAAACCTTGCAAACACACGACAAGATCCTTACCTATCATCTTTTATCTATCTATCTATCTATCTATCTATCTATCTATCTATCTATCTATCTATCTATTTTTACATTTTTTTAAGAGATGACCAGCAAGGGGATCCCAACTCTGGACTTGGTGTTGTCAGCACCACGCTCTCCCAAGTGAGCCAACCGGCCATCCCTATATAGGGATCCAAACCCGCAGCCCTGGTGCTATCAGCGCCACACTCTCCCAAGTGAGCCATGGGCCTGCCCCCTTTACCGATCATCTTTTAAAAGACAAGAGTAAACTTACATGTATCAAAGAATACAGGAGTCAAACATGGTTGAGTGACTTGTTTTAACTGTATAAAAATAAATATCGCATGGGCCGGCCCGGTGGCGCACTGGATAGTGCGCCGCTTGGGAAGCGCGGCGGCGCTCCCGCCCGAGGGTTCGGATCCCATATGTGGACTGGTGCCCGCTCACTGGCTGAGCGAGGCGCGGGAGCAACACCGAGGGTTGCGATCCCGTTGCCGGTCCCGGGCCCGGTACGGGGGCAACTCTGAGGGTTGCGATCCGTTGCCGGACATGGAAAAAGACAAAAAAAGAAATAAATAAAAATAAATAAATAAATAAATAAATAAATATCGCAGAGAGTAGTGAAAAAAATTTAAAAATAAAAGTAAATATCGCAGAGCTGCTGGGTTAGCTCAGTTGGCTAGAGCATGGTGCTAATAACACCAAGGTCCAGGGTTTGATCCCTGTACTGGCCAGCAAAAAAAAAAGAACAACATAAAAAAAACAAATATTGCTACAGTACAACATGGATGAACTTGAAAAGCACTGTCTCAGTGAAAGAATGAAAGGGCTCGTCCGTAGGGACAGAAACTAGATTAGCAGTCGCCTAGGCCTGGAGGAGGAAACAGGCAGTGACTATAAATGGGCAAGAGGTTTTTTGGGGAAATAACAGAAATGTTCTAAAATTAGATTATAGCGATGGTTACACAGCTCTGTAAAGTACTAAAAGCCACTGAATTGTATAATTAAAGTGAGAAATTTTATGGTATGTAAACTCCAATTATATCTCAATGAAGCTGATAATTTTATTTATTTATATTTTAACATAATTGCTTCGTTAACAGCCTAATTACAAACATTATGAAGAAACATTATGAAGAGGATTTAGACAACAGGTCATGGAATTCAAGGTAAATTAAGTATTTAAGTATCCAGATAATGGATTCAGTCAAAAGAGTTACAACATAATATTTCCCAAATCCACGCCTCAGAAAAACCTGTAACACAGCACGTAACTTTGCTATCCTCACCGCCAACAAGCTCAGAAAAGGTCTTCTCTCTTGATGGTCTTCCTAACGCTCTTTTTAGGGACTTTAAAAAAGACTTCTGATTTCTCAGTGTTTGCCTGTTTGGACATCAGCTTTTCCCCGGGACAGCCCTAAATCACAAAAGACAGAAAACCCTGTTCCTCTGACCTACTGGTTAGAGCCGCAGAGAAAGGCCCTTTGCAACCAAACAATCAGGAATGCCTAAAAAAGTTACCTCCCGGATATACCCTGGGTATGACTGAACAGGCGGAGATGTCTCACCTGCGAGCCACAGTGCAGGGCCACCAGTGACCCCCACGCACCACTCTCGGTCAGATTCGGAATAGGGCACGTACCCCTCACAGTGCGAGCGACAGGCAGCGCTCCCAGGGACATCTCAGGTGCTGTCTGGTGAGGTTCCCCATGAGTCTGACCTTGGTATTTGGCTGTTCTTACTTCCAAGCCGATTTTAGCACCCGCCAGCCACGCAGGTATATCCATGTGCGTCTCCTTTTCAGTTCCACGTGCACTATCGTTACAGGCTGAAAGGCTGCTCTCGCCAACTGGCCGTGGTGTCCTGGATGGTACTCCTAGACCTCGTCCAATGCCTGCCACCTCCTTTCAGCCCCCTTAAGGCCCACAGGTGGCTCCTCCCCCACCCTCTGTCACTTCCTGCTGTTCCTGCTTTTGTTGCACATTTTTAAATGACAAACCCCTGTCCTCATGCTCTCGGCCCATTCACTCCCGCTCACTGAGGCCTCCTCCTCCACCTCCTGCAGCCCTTCCCCCTCTTGGCGGACCATCTACATCTGACCTCAGAACGTCGTCTGTCCTCATTTTCCTGTTCCTGGTAGTCAGCTCTCTTCTCAGATGGGATTTTTGAGGACTAAAAATGATAAAACAAAGACTTTTGCTCCATGTCTCATTGTACAAATGGGGACCTAAGAGACCAAAACTAAATAGCTAATATATTTATGGCAGCTTGATCCATAATTGCCAAAACTTGGAAGTAACCAAGATGTCCTTCAACAGGTGAATGGATATGCAAACTGCGGTATATCCAGACCATGGAATATTATTCAGTGGGAAAAAGAAATGAACTATCAGGCTGTGAAGAGACATGGAGGAAACTTAAATACCTATTGCTCAGTGGAGGAAGCCAACCTGAAAGGGCTACGTTCTCATGATTCCAACTGGGTGACACTCTAGGAAAGGCAAGAAACTATGGAGACAATAAAAAAACATGAGTGGCTGCCAGGGGTTGCAGGGAGGGAGGGATGAACAGGTGGAGCACAGAGGATGTTTAGGAGGATGAAAGTAATCTGTATGATACAATAATGGTGGATACATAACATTATGCATTTGTCAAAACCCACAGAATATACAACACAACGAGTGAACCTTAATGCAAACTATGGACTGTAGTTAATAATGTTATTAACATTGATTCATCAATTGCAGCAAATATATCTCACTAATGCAAGGTGTTAACAATAAGGGAAACTGTGTACAGGGGAGGGGGGCATTTGGGAACTGTATTTTCTGATCAATTTTTCTGTAAACTTAAAACTGCTCGAAAAAATTAAGTCTATTAATTTAATGAACAAACAGCTGATGAGTGAGCGGCACAGTCCGTCCAACAAGAGCGTTGTACACAGCACAGAGCGTCCCAGCTCAGCTAGGGATGGCCTCCAAAACCCACCCCTCGTGTTGTTAATATGCATGTTAACTTTACTAGGGCAAAGGAAAAACTAATACCATGACAACATCAAGAGTCAAAAATACCTGCAATCAAAATCCAAATTGTGTGTGTATGACTTTAACTAGCTGAAAGAGCAAAGGGCTCTATATGAAAGAGCCCTTTTTTACTCCCAGGAGGAAAAAAACAAAAAACAAAAAAAAGAAAGAACAAAGAGGTAAAACACACCCTGTCAGTATAAAGAGCTTCAATTTTAAAGCAAGATTAATGTTTTGATTATTACATGAAACTGAGCATTTTCATTGCAGAAGTGAGTGGTTTTTGTTTTTTGGTTGTTGGCTTTTTTGTTGTTGTTTGTTTTTAACTTAAAATGACCATGTGATTTTTATGATCTAAAAGTGACCAAAGAGTCGTGGGGCCTGCTTGAGTTTTCACCCAGGACAGAAGAGCTAATCACAGCGAAGGGAAGAGGATCACAGGGAAGTTGCTCTATATTAACGTCTCATACGTTACACTTACAATAAACAGTAGATAAAGAAAAATATTGTTTAGGAATATATTTGTGTTTGGAAAACCAAAAAAGAAGAGTTAGGAAGGGATAGTCCCCAAATTCAGAATGATGGTTACCTACCTCTTGGGGGGAGAGGTTGGCGGGGCTGAGGACAGGGTGGGACATTCAAAGACACTAGTGACGTGGCATCTTATAATCCAGCTTGGGTAGCGCATACACGGTGTTTGTTAATCTCTGTCCTTATGCATGTTATATTCTTTGCATGAATTAAATATGTAATGAAACAGTTTTTAAGATACACAAGTGTTAGAAGGATGGGTCAGAAAATACACATAATATAATAACTAGATGTGCAGATCATTCAGCATCAGGTAGATCTGTGTTCAAATTCCTGCTGCACCACTCAGGAGTTCCATATCCCCAAATAAGTTATGTAACTATCCTGAGCTTCAATTCCCACATTGAAACAGAGTCAGAAATAACAACAGTATTCATCAAGTTGTAGTATTTCTTAAATAAGAAAATGCCTGTTGAGGGCCAGCCCGGTGGCGCACTGGATAGTGCGCCGCTTGGGAAGCGCGGCGGCGCTTCCGCCCGAGGGTGCCAGGAGCTGTGGGAAGGAGCTAATAGGCACAATCACATTTAATTATCTCACGTCATACAGTAACAAGCAAAAAAGACAGCATCTGAACTCAGATGGCCTGATTCCAGTGCTAATCTCTTAACCACCATGCTAATATTATCAATGGTGTTGTTTATTATTATAATATTCAAGCTGAGCTTTTAAAAATTATGTTAAAAATGACCTATATATGGCTAAGCTGGGAATACTTGACACAAAAGCAATTTTCTTAAAAAAGAACCCCCCAAAATTTTTTTAAAAAAGAACCCAAAGATGTGGTGACCCTGATGGCCAATGTGCTCTAACACTGTCATGCAGCTATTGAAAATTCCAACACACTCTTAGTCTAGGCACAGAAAAGAAGTAGAATTCAGATCAAGAGAGGCAGGCCTTTCCCATCCCTGCCCTAAACTCACACGCTGGCCAGTTAAAGTAATAGATCCAGTTCTAAGGACCACATCTTAAAAGAAAGACAGACAGACCACAGATAAGTTTGGACAATGTTCTTCCACCCATATCCTTCCACAAACAGTAGAAGGACTCTGAGATACTCAGCTTCAAAAGGCAACTTTTAGGGATGATATTACCGTGATTTTCCTATGGAAAAAGGATTAGAAATTTATTCAGATGCCCACTCTCTGAAAGGGTCAGTGTGTATGTAGAAGGACATTGTTTTTCATTCTATGAGAATTCACTAATGATCGAAGCTGTTTACAAACAGAACATCCCATCCAGTGAGGTTCAGACTCCCCACCTTCAGGTGGGCTCAGCGGCTGGATGTCATGGACTGTAGATGGTCTTAACCACCATGCTAATATTATCAATGGTGTTGTTTATTATTATAATATTCAAGCTGAGCTTTTAAAAATTATGTTAAAAATGACCTATATATGGCTAAGCTGGGAATACTTGACACAAAAGCAATTTTCTTAAAAAAGAACCCCCCAAAATTTTTTTAAAAAAGAACCCAAAGATGTGGTGACCCTGATGGCCAATGTGCTCTAACACTGTCATGCAGCTATTGAAAATTCCAACACACTCTTAGTCTAGGCACAGAAAAGAAGTAGAATTCAGATCAAGAGAGGCAGGCCTTTCCCATCCCTGCCCTAAACTCACACGCTGGCCAGTTAAAGTAATAGATCCAGTTCTAAGGACCACATCTTAAAAGAAAGACAGACAGACCACAGATCAGTTTGGACAATGTTCTCCCACCCATATCCTTCCACGAACAGTAGAAGGACTCTGAGATACTCAGCTTCAAAAGGCAACTTTTAGGGATGATATTACCGTGATTTTCCTATGGAAAAAGGATTAGAAATTTATTCAGATGCCCACTCTCTGAAAGGGTCAGTGTGTATGTAGAAGGACATTGTTTTTCATTCTATGAGAATTCACTAATGATCGAAGCTGTTTACAAACAGAACATCCCATCCAGTGAGGTTCAGACTCCCCACCTTTAGGTGGGCTCAGCGGCTGGATGTCATGGACTGTAGATGGTGTGGGGGGTAGATTCCAAACCTCTTTAGTTTCCTCCATTCTAAGAATCTATGACATATATTCTAAAAACATACTCCCTACATGAACAGCAGAAAAGGTCCTGCATCCCTCCTTCAGAAAGAGGCACCCCCACGTTAGACATCCTCTGCTTATTATTTGACAACTTGCTGCGGCTGATACTCATCTAACTTTGTNTCAATAAAAAAAACATGAGTGGCTGCCAGGGGTTGCAGGGGGGGAGGGATGAACAGGTGGAGCACAGAGGATGTTTAGGAGGATGAAAGTAATCTGTATGATACAATAATGGTGGATACATAACATTATGCATTTGTCAAAACCCACAGAATATACAACACAACGAGTGAACCTTAATGCAAACTATGGACTGTAGTTAATAATGTTATTAACACTGACTCATCAATTGCAGCAAATATATCTCACTAATGCAAGGTGTTAACAATAAGGGAAACTGTGTACAGGGGAGGGGGGCATTTGGGAAGTGTATTTTCTTTTTTTTTTTTTTCTCCTTTTTGTCTTTTTTTTTACTGACCGGTAACGGGATCGCAACCCTCGGTGTCGCGCCTGTACCGGGGACCGGCAACGGGATCACAACCCTTGGTGTTGCGCCCGCACCTCACTCAGCCAGTGAGCGGGAACCGGTCTCCTGGGAGCACCACCGCGCTCCCAAGCGGCGCACTCTCCAGTGCGCCACCAGGCCGGCCCTGGGAACTGTATTTTCTGATCAATTTTTCTGTAAACTTAAAACTGCTCGAAAAAATTAAGTCTATTAATTTAATGAACAAACAGCTGATGAGTGAGCGGCACAGTCCGTCCAACAAGAGCGTTGTACACAGCACAGAGCGTCCCAGCTCAGCTAGGGATGGCCTCCAAAACCCACCCCTCGTGTTGTTAATACGCATGTTAACTTTACTAGGGCAAAGGAAAAACTAATACCATGACAACATCAAGAGTCAAAAATACCTGCAATCAAAATCCAAATTGTGTGTGTATGACTTTAACTAGCTGAAAGAGCAAAGGGCTCTATATGAAAGAGCCCTTTTTTACTCCCAGGAGGAAAAAAACAAAAAACAAAAAAAAAAGAAAGAACAAAGAGGTAAAACACACCCTGTCAGTATAAAGAGCTTCAATTTTAAAGCAAGATTAATGTTTTGATTATTACATGAAACTGAGCATTTTCATTGCAGAAGTGAGTGGTTTTTGTTTTTTGGTTGTTGGCTTTTTTGTTGTTGTTTGTTTTTAACTTAAAATGACCATGTGATTTTTATGATCTAAAAGTGACCAAAGAGTCGTGGGGCCTGCTTGAGTTTTCACCCAGGACAGAAGAGCTAATCACAGCGAAGGGAAGAGGATCACAGGGAAGTTGCTCTATATTAACGTCTCATACGTTACACTTACAATAAACAGTAGATAAAGAAAAATATTGTTTAGGAATATATTTGTGTTTGGAAAACCAAAAAAGAAGAGTTAGGAAGGGATAGTCCCCAAATTCAGAATGATGGTTACCTACCTCTTGGGGGGAGAGGTTGGCGGGGCTGAGGACAGGGTGGGACATTCAAAGACACTAGTGACGTGGCATCTTATAATCCAGCTTGGGTAGCGCATACACGGTGTTTGTTAATCTCTGTCCTTATGCATGTTATATTCTTTGCATGAATTAAATATGTAATGAAACAGTTTTTAAGATACACAAGTGTTAGAAGGATGGGTCAGAAAATACACATAATATAATAACTAGATGTGCAGATCATTCAGCATCAGGTAGATCTGTGTTCAAATTCCTGCTGCACCACTCAGGAGTTCCATATCCCCAAATAAGTTATGTAACTATCCTGAGCTTCAATTCCCACATTGAAACAGAGTCAGAAATAACAACAGTATTCATCAAGTTGTAGTATTTCTTAAATAAGAAAATGCCTGTTGAAGAGCTCTCTGGCAAAAAGAAATAGCTCTCATTCGCTGGTCACTGACCATCTGCCAGGAGCTGTGGGAAGGAGCTAATAGGCACAATCACATTTAATTATCTCACGTCATACAGTAACAAGCAAAAAAGACAGCATCTGAACTCAGATGGCCTGATTCCAGTGCTAATCTCTTAACCACCATGCTAATATTATCAATGGTGTTGTTTATTATTATAATATTCAAGCTGAGCTTTTAAAAATTATGTTAAAAATGACCTATATATGGCTAAGCTGGGAATACTTGACACAAAAGCAATTTTCTTAAAAAAGAACCCCCCAAAATTTTTTTAAAAAAGAACCCAAAGATGTGGTGACCCTGATGGCCAATGTGCTCTAACACTGTCATGCAGCTATTGAAAATTCCAACACACTCTTAGTCTAGGCACAGAAAAGAAGTAGAATTCAGATCAAGAGAGGCAGGCCTTTCCCATCCCTGCCCTAAACTCACACGCTGGCCAGTTAAAGTAATAGATCCAGTTCTAAGGACCACATCTTAAAAGAAAGACAGACAGACCACAGATAAGTTTGGACAATGTTCTTCCACCCATATCCTTCCACAAACAGTAGAAGGACTCTGAGATACTCAGCTTCAAAAGGCAACTTTTAGGGATGATATTACCGTGATTTTCCTATGGAAAAAGGATTAGAAATTTATTCAGATGCCCACTCTCTGAAAGGGTCAGTGTGTATGTAGAAGGACATTGTTTTTCATTCTATGAGAATTCACTAATGATCGAAGCTGTTTACAAACAGAACATCCCATCCAGTGAGGTTCAGACTCCCCACCTTCAGGTGGGCTCAGCGGCTGGATGTCATGGACTGTAGATGGTGTGGGGGGTAGATTCCAAACCTCTTTAGTTTCCCCCATTCTAAGAATCTATGACATATATTCTAAAAACATACTCCCTACATGAACAGCAGAAAAGGTCCTGCATCCCTCCTTCAGAAAGAGGCACCCCCACGTTAGACATCCTCTGCTTATTATTTGACAACTTGCTGCGGCTGATACTCATCTAACTTTGTCGAACTACGGAAACTTTATTAGTTTCCATGTCCTTATGCCAACATGTGGGACAGGCCCACGCGATACTATCCTGGCTTTGCAGAGCAAGGACAAAGAAAGAGACTGTAAAACAACTCACCTCCTCGCTTGACCATATGTCCGGTTTTAAATTCCAATCAACACTTACTTAGGAAACTGCCACAAGAATGAGAAAGAATGATAATACCTCTACAGTAACGCCAAGCCACGCTCAACAATGCCTCTGTGGGATACTCCTGTGGATTCTGTTAGCTAGGTCTGAAGGGTTTAATGGCAAAGGGTTTCAGAGACCTTGCGGCTTTTAGCTCGCGTCTGGAACATCCAGCAAAGCAATCGGGATCTGAAACAGGCTTGCTGCTTTATTACGAAGTGACTTCTTGTGAGTCTATGTTTGTGCAGGAGTGCAGGGGGCAGGCCGTGAGGGACCGACATTTAGTCCAGGGAGTTTGGGAACAACACTAGGTAGCAGGAGAGGAAAGATGGTAAGTTGAGAAGTTGGAAGAACAAGAGCTCTGTTCTTAAGAGGCCACCCATTTATGGGGGGACTTGAGCCCAGGAAAAAAATCTGCCTCCAGGAGATTACATGCCCATTGAGAGGCCTGAGAAACATAATGGGAAGTCCCAGGCATCCTCGTAATTCTGGTGTTATTAATGACCCCTCTCTCATCCTTACATACATTTTTAAAACTAGCCAGAACATGGACATAAGGCAAAGTCCTCTCAATATCACACCAAAGCAGGTATAACTGGTCTACCCAAATATTATATCATTCTCTGGGAGGACATACCTTACTTTGACTTGCAGTTTATTACTAATCAGGTAAGTTACAGGCTCATCCGTAGATTTTATTTTATTTTTTTATTATTATTTGGTTTTTTGTCCAATAGAGATGCAAATCATTTCTACCTTGCAGAAAAGATAACCATGCAAAGGTTACGGTTTTACTGTCCTGTAGGGCATTAACTAGTTCTGTCTCTAACTTAGCAAACATTTCAGCATGGCTTTCCTGACAGACCGTGTAAATCTCTGCTCCTCAATGCTCTGTGAGCCAGCTGCAACATCCCGCTGCTTCCCTCATTAATGAGCTAAATAAATCTTTGACACATGTTCACAATACACTTGTAGGAGAGCCACGTTTTAACATTTTGAAAGTTGTACTTTGATATACTCAGTCTATACCCAATCACTATTGCCTGTTTACTCCTTCCATCTTTACAATTTCTTTCTATTGGGTTTATATTGTGCCAATATTTTTATGTCTCTAGTATTTTATACTCAACTACTCTATCACACAAATATTATAGCTATGACAGCAGTCATAGAGGGCTTGGAGAGTAAATTAAAGACATGTCTTCCTCTAAATATGGGTCTTTTCGAAAGACTGAAACATAATAAAAACTGAAGCAATAAAAAGTTTTATCAGGAAGTTAAGATTTCTAAAGAAGCAAGATCTGCTTTCCCATGTATTTTCCCACATCCAGCAGCTAGTTGCTCATTTCAAACTCATCTCTCTCTTCTCCTCAAACTGGCTCCTTTTTCCTAGTCAATCAATGGTCTAGTCTCATCTAGAAATCATGCCTATCATTGTCCCTTGAAATATACCACGCTCTACTAATCTGCCATTTTCTTCAGAAAAGTAAATAATATCTGTTGAACAGTAAGTGCCAGGCACTAATTATTTTTAAAATGAATGGCAATCTTTACGTGACTTTCTAAACACAGCATAACCCATAGTGATGATTCTCAAGAGCTTCTTTCCTCCTTGTCTCTATTTTTCTATCCTGTAAGTGCTTTCTATCTGTTCTCTTTTGCTTTCCTATATATTACTATATATTCTACAGTATGTATGTATGTATGTATGTATGTATGTATTTAGTTTAGGGTGGCCCACAATGGGCAGAGCCTAGTACAGAATGTTGACCTCCTGCCCTTTTTTTT
>NW_007734473.1:39599-43129 GCF_000696425.1 Galeopterus variegatus
CTCGGCGGGAGTGCCGCCGCACTCCCAAGCGCTGCACTCTACCGAGTGCACCACCGGGCCACCCCTAAGGCTTTATTTTATACAAAAATAATTATTATGTAGATATTATGAAATGGTATAAATTCATTTTAAAGGACTGGCATGTTACACTTCAAAGTAATGCTCGTTTATAACAGAACACTTTACGTTAAGCCTCAAACTCTCTGAGCCCATGTCTTCCTTCTCATCATAATTATAGGGCTTTGCTGAAAGTACAGGAATACTGACACTCCTCACCAAATGTGAGTAACATATGGAGCTTTTGGAAAAATTATTCCAAACGCCCTAAGATGTTTTGAAAACTGCATTAAGTTAAATGCCGTCACATTAGTTGCATTTCTTGGTACCAAAGAATTAAACACAAATGAAGGCACTAAAATGTGCAGTTTTCCCTACACAGTGGTCATCCAGATAATAAGGAATGTGCTTGATTAAGTTTTAATATTTTCATAAATGAAAACACAAAATTTACAAATTATCGTAGTACCCAAGAATACATCCTCAGTCCTACAGAGGTCTATGTGCCATTAATCCAAAACATCGCTTAAGGTAATAAATTCAGCTTTTCCCCCCCGTAAGCCTGTCTAGCCAACTTGTTAACAGGTGTTAATATATATCTATATTAACCAACTTAATTTCTCCCATGTTCTTTTCACCCTCCTCTCTCCAAGGAAGTGAAACTAGATATTAAAGTGAAACCAACAAATCAGTAACTTGGGAGACAGAGAAAGAGAAACAAAAATCCTAAAAGACCCACTAATTAAGAATTTGATATAATTCTGGATTGTTCCAAACAACAACAAATGTTGGCAAGGATGTGGAGAAATCGGAACCCTCCTACATTACTGGTGAGGACATGAAATGGTGCAGCCACTTTGGAAAACAATTTGGCAGCTCCTCAAGATATTAAACATACAGCTATCACATGACCGAGCAATTCCAGTCGTAGGTATATGCCCAAGAGAACTGAAAACATACGTCCACACAAACACTTGTACATGAGTGTTCAAGTAAAGTACAAATAATGAATGTAAAATGAATGTACAAATAACAGCAACATTATTCCTAATAGTCAAAAAGTGGAAACAAAAATACACATCAACTGATGCAGGGATAAAAAAATTTGATATATCTGCATTATCAGGTACTATTTGGCGATAAAAAGTAATGCATGCTACAACACAGATGAACCTTGAAAATATTATTCTAAGAAGCTGGTCACAAAAGGGCACATAGAGTATGATTGATTCCATTTATATGAAATGTCCAGAATAGGCCAATACATGGAAGACAGGAAGTAGATCAGTGGTTGCCAGAGGCTGGGAGGGGGGAAAACAGGGAATAAGTGCTAACGGGGATTTCTTTTTGGGGTGACGAAAATGTTCTGGAATCAGTTAGTGGTGATGGCTGCACAACTGTGTGTGTGTGTATGTATGTNGGTGGCCCACAATGGGCAGAGCCTAGTACAGAATGTTGACCTCCTGCCCTTTTTTTTCCTTTTTTTCGGGTGGCTGGCCAGCACGGGGATCTGAACCCTCGACCTTGGTGTTATAACACAGTGCTCTCACCAATTGAGCTAATCTGCCAGCCCCAGCTTCTACGGCTCTTAAGTTTGTTCTCTGCTGTGCTCATTCTCCACACTCCATACCAAATGCCCACACATGTGAGAAGACATGTAAGAATTATTCTGGTCTCTGTTCCACATGCAACTCCAGTTGAACACTCATGGGACAACAAAATCTGATTTCTCTTCTACCATACCACACTGTGTCTTAAAACGCATCTAACTCTAGAAATTTCCAACATGACTTTACCATGCACAATCCCTTGGGGAAGCAAAGTGATGCCCAGAAAGGGTAAGTATCTTGGCCAAAGTCATAGAGCAAGTTCAAGAACTGGATCATCAACTCAGGTCCTTCTAGCTGTAAAATTGTCATCTTCAGTGATTATTCACAAATATTTAAGCACCCTGCTCCAAAATCTGTTTCATGACATCACTGAGTCTTTTTCATTTCATGTTAGCTTATACTTGATTTTTTATGTCACGTCTCAGTACCATTTCCTCATATACCCTGTACAATCCTAATGAGAATGGACAACATCTTCATATTTTTATATCTCTAGTGCAGGGATCAATAAACATTCATTACATGAATGTATAACGTGAAAAGGATAGTAAATATCTGTTCTACATAAATCAGAACATTTCTTACTGTGCTCGGGAAAGTGCGGCTATTTTTATTTGATGTTATGAAATTTAAGGCTTTATTTTATTATTTTTTTCAAATTATTTTTTTTATTTTATTTATTTTTTTTCCTTTTTGTCTTTTTTCGTGACCGGNCTCGGCGGGAGTGCCGCCGCACTCCCAAGCGCTGCACTCTACCGAGTGCACCACCGGGCCACCCCTAAGGCTTTATTTTATACAAAAATAATTATTATGTAGATATTATGAAATGGTATAAATTCATTTTAAAGGACTGGCATGTTACACTTCAAAGTAATGCTCGTTTATAACAGAACACTTTACGTTAAGCCTCAAACTCTCTGAGCCCATGTCTTCCTTCTCATCATAATTATAGGGCTTTGCTGAAAGTACAGGAATACTGACACTCCTCACCAAATGTGAGTAACATATGGAGCTTTTGGAAAAATTATTCCAAACGCCCTAAGATGTTTTGAAAACTGCATTAAGTTAAATGCCGTCACATTAGTTGCATTTCTTGGTACCAAAGAATTAAACACAAATGAAGGCACTAAAATGTGCAGTTTTCCCTACACAGTGGTCATCCAGATAATAAGGAATGTGCTTGATTAAGTTTTAATATTTTCATAAATGAAAACACAAAATTTACAAATTATCGTAGTACCCAAGAATACATCCTCAGTCCTACAGAGGTCTATGTGCCATTAATCCAAAACATCGCTTAAGGTAATAAATTCAGCTTTTCCCCCCCGTAAGCCTGTCTAGCCAACTTGTTAACAGGTGTTAATATATATCTATATTAACCAACTTAATTTCTCCCATGTTCTTTTCACCCTCCTCTCTCCAAGGAAGTGAAACTAGATATTAAAGTGAAACCAACAAATCAGTAACTTGGGAGACAGAGAAAGAGAAACAAAAATCCTAAAAGACCCACTAATTAAGAATTTGATATAATTCTGGATTGTTCCAAACAACAACAAATGTTGGCAAGGATGTGGAGAAATCGGAACCCTCCTACATTACTGGTGAGGACATGAAATGGTGCAGCCACTTTGGAAAACAATTTGGCAGCTCCTCAAGATATTAAACATACAGCTATCACATGACTGAGCAATTCCAGTCGTAGGTATATGCCCAAGAGAACTGAAAACATACGTCCACACAAACACTTGTACATGAGAGTTCAAGTAAAGTACAAATAATGAATGTAAAATGAATGTACAAATAAAAGCAACATTATTCCTAATAGTCAAAAAGTGGAAACAAAAATACACATCAACTGATGCA
>NW_007734473.1:43891-55618 GCF_000696425.1 Galeopterus variegatus
TTTTTGGGGTGACGAAAATGTTCTGGAATCAGTTAGTGGTGATGGCTGCACAACTGTGTGTGTGCGTATTTATGTATACACTAAAATCATTCAGATGAATTGTAAATGGGAGAACTTTAAATTATATCTTAATAAAACTATTTTAAAAAGCTGTATTGTCTACTTTCCATGGATTTAGTCATAATTCATCATTACAGGATGCATTTTTTTATTCATGTTCCAATAAACAAACATTTTGTAACTGTCCTTCAGATGAAAAAAACCCTTGTGAGCTCCTTGGATAGGTACATATGAAATCATTGATAAAGTTCCTGCACGTAAGGTCAAGTTGCCACATACCTCTAAGCAGGTGGATTTTAAACAGTGTACAAATGATTCAGCCATAGAATAAACAGTAAGTGTTGGAAGAGGAAATACTTGTCCTTTCCACTGAATGCAGCAGGCGGGTCCGTCAGAGCGAGAACCTACAGGGTGCTCACTGTCACAGGTTAAGAAGACATAAAATAACCATCTCTTAAAAATGTGCCTGAGCGGAAGGCTGGATGAAGAACCAACCATCCGTTTCCATGGTTCACGAATTACTAAGAGCGGACTCAAGTCCATATATGAGCAGGTGCAGTGAGCACTCAGAGCACCCGTCCTACCTCCCACCTGCTTGTCTTGTATGTCACAGGGCTGGTACCCTCTCTGTCACTGGTTCTCAACGTTTCCAGCAAAGTGCTCCTGGTCCTGCAAGGTGCCTGGGAATTCTCCTCCCGGTTCCTGTCCTACTCTTGCAGGCCCTAAGGAAAAGAGAATTCTCAACATGATTTCAACTGTATGAACGTTTTCTTTTCTTCTTCTTTTTTTAAGTCACGTGTTTTAAATGATACAAAGTTCAGGACACTTTTTTTTTCACGACCCGTAAAGAAACACTGGATGGGACACTTACATATCAGTCCTCATCACTGCGGGCTCCCCGGCCCCACAGCATCTGCGGGTGCAGCTGCCGCAGTTCATGCAGCCATGGGACTGTCACCGACGACTCCGCCAGTGGACCCTGGACATGAGACGGCAAGATGGACTGGGAACTTGAATGGCTGAGGAGGTAAGTCTCCTCTACCAACTCTCCAATTTCTGCCTCTCTTGAGTTTCTAGAGTTCTCAGAACCCCCTGCCTTCCAGACTGCGCACCACCCGGGCCACTGCACCTGTCTCCGGCTCCCTGGGTGCAGCAGCTCCGTCCCCTGGGCGGCGTCTGACCGACAACCCCACAAAGGACCAGCGGCCCTCCACACCTGCGCCTCTCCTCACAGTCCTGATGCCACAGCTAGTGACTCCCCGCGCGGTCCCTGAGACACTCTCAGTGGAGTCTTCCCCTCCCCGGCTGCTCCTTCGCCATCCTGCTCACCGACTCATTTCTTCTGCCCATTTGCAAAGTTCCAAACTCAACTTGTTCTCCAGGATGTGTCTCAGTGACCACAGTGTCCCCTCTCCTCTCAGCTCCAGGTTAAACTACCCCAACAGCAGCTGGAGAGACCCCACCAGGGTTCACCCCAGCCCCACCCCGCACTACCCTGCAGCCCCACTGGAGTCCTGTCACCCACCCCGGCACAAACGCCACCACACACCGCCTCAGTGCCTCCAAGTTCTGCCGGCGGCCCTACTGCCTGCCTTCCTCATCTCTCCGCGTCCTCACCCACTCCCCACCTGCAGCCCCAGGTCCTCGGAGTCATGCCCTCCTGTCCTTTGCCACTCCCCTACCTCAACACTGTGACCTCTCGCCAACATCTGTCCTCATTTTTCCATCTTCCTACTCTCCAATCCAACCAATCCCCAAATGTCAGGCCAGTCTTCCTGAAGGCACCCCATGTACAGTCAGCTCAACAGCTCTCAATGGCCCCTGCCCCCTCCAGCAGGGCCTCATCACTCACACGAGTTTCTAGAGTTCTCAGAACCCCCTGCCTTCCAGACTGAGCACCACCCGGGTCACTGCACCTGTCTCCGGCTCCCTGGGTGCAGCAGCTCCGTCCCCTGGGCGGCGTCTGACCGACAACCCCACAAAGGACCAGCAGCCCTCCACACCTGCGCCTCTCCTCACACTCCTGATGCCACAGCTAGTGACTCCCCGCACGGTCCCTGAGACACTCCCAGTGGAGTCTTCCCCTCCCCGGCTGCTCCTTCACCATCCTGCTCACCGACTCATTTCTTCTGCCCATTTGCAAAGTTCCAAACTCAACTTGTTCTCCATGATGTGTCTCAGTGACCACAGTGTCCCCTCTCCTCTCAGCTCCAGGTTAAACGACCCCAACAGCAGCTGGAGAGACCCCACCAGGGTTCACCCCAGCCCCACCCCACACTACCCTGCAGCCCCACTGGAGTCCTGTCACCCACCCCGGCACAAACGCCACCACACACCGCCTCAGTGCCTCCAAGTTCTGCCGGCGGCCCTACTGCCTGCCTTCCTCATCTCTCCGCGTCCTCACCCACTCCCCACCTGCAGCCCCAAGTCCTCGGAGTCATGCCCTCCTGTCCTTTGCCACTCCCCTACCTCAACACTGTGACCTCTCGCCAACATCTGTCCTCATTTTTCCATCTTCCTCCTCTCCAATCCAACCAATCCCCAAATGTCAGGCCAGTCTTCCTGAAGGCACCCCATGCACAGTCAGCTCAACAGCTCTCAATGGCCCCTGCCCCCTCCAGCAGGGCCTCATCACTCACACGCACCTTTACTTTCACCCGGGCGAGGCACAGCGCTTGGAGACTGGAGGACAGCAGAAAGGATAAGGAGGCGTTTCACCTGGGTCATTGTCGCAGACGCTGTAGGTGTCGGTCAGCCAGGACACCTGCTGGTCTCTGACCGGCCCTGCTCCTGGCCTCTGTCCACGTGGTTCCAGTTCCCATGCAGAGGCCTGTGCAGCTGCATTCGCCAGTCACCCTCCTACGAGACCTTCACAGCCTGCCTCAATGACACCCCATCCCACAATCAGATCTCCTGTTTGCTTCTCTACCAGCCAACTCGTCACATCCTGGATGGTTATTTTATGTCTCCTCAACGTCTAACAGCTTAGAACTTAATAATCTGCCAGCCACCGTGCACAGAGAGCACCTGCAGACACTCGTGTCCGTGTCTCACTGCAGACAGGCTGCTCTGTCTGCTGCACTTGCGGCAAGGATGGGACTTCTCTTCCAGCAGTCACCTAGGGCAGGCGGGCCACTCCCAGGGCCCTCAGCCCTCATGAGATGAGGGCGCCTGAGCTTTCCTTTAACACCCCGTGCCCACCACATTCAATATGTACAAATAGCCAGAACTTGGGATCTTGGCTCAAAAGGCACACGGGTGTTAATGAGACGTTTGAAGTCAATGAGGACAAGGTGACAGGTGGGTGAGGCTGTGGGAATGGCCAGAGTCGGGAAGGAAGAGAGTGCTGGCAAACAGCATCCTGGAGAACACCTGTCCCTGTGGGGAGGAGGAGGACAAGCTGGCACAGAGACTGGAGTTGCAAGAGACCTGGCGAGCCAGCGTCGCAGTGACCAGCAGAGTCGCACATAGGAGCGGAGACCCTTGTTTCCTCAGCGTGCTTCTATTACTCTGACGAGGCGTGCCCCAAATGCAAGGGCTCTAGAAACGGACGCCTGTGAGAAGAGGAGGCAGCTGCTCCTCCCCCCACCAGGATTCTGGAAGAAGGGTAGGGACAGGTAGGGCAGGGACTGGGTGTTAACAAAGCTGCTGGGAGCTGGAGGGGGCTGGGACTGCTCAGGAAAGCAGCGCGTGAGAATCGAGAGCTGCACCTCCTTCTCCTCACTCCAGCAGTGACAGATGGGATGTGGGGCAGGGACGATTCTGCAAGAGAAAACTAGGTCTAGTTGTGCCCACTGCCTTCTCCTTTCTTTGGAGAGCAAAGGAATTCATGGTCTCTGAAAACCTGAAAGTGCACAACCAGTGATAGTACAAGGTCTAAAAATAGTGACATTGCTTTGAAAAAAGGCCTTTCTGGAAAAAGTGGCATAACATGCAACCCGGTGTTTGCTGGAACAGCCTCTTCAGGGAAAGGATGAAGGAAAGTCTCTTGGTTCTGTCAGTTTGCTTAAACCTGCACCTACACATTCAACCCACACTGAGGCTCTTCTTAACCAAACAGCACGTTAAGCATGACTTTATAGAAATGAAACCACTTTCTTGATAAATCAGCCAACGAGAATCTCCTGAGCATAAACAAAAGCTAAACACACTACTATTTCAAATCCTATCTCTTTGTCTTCCTTCCCCTCTTTTCTTTTTCTTCTCAATTTGATCGATTACTTCAGTAGTTCTCTTGTCCAAAGCTGCCCTGTGGAGCACTTCTCTGTAAAACCTGCATTTTCTGTGCAGAAAATGAATGTACCTCCAGCACGGCTGTGCTTTGCTTTGGCTTCCTGAAAGTGCAGGTTGAGAAATTCTGAAAGGTAGCTCACGTCTCTTTAGCTACCGGACCTAGCACAGTGGCATGATACAGACCCTGAGGACACCCTGAAATCATTTCGGCTAGAATCCTGAATCAGAGAGCATTGCCGATGTTCTATTTTTCTCCTGTTCTGGCACTCACAATGCTCTCATCAGTTTGGGGGGCCACAGTGCTGATCTCTCCCCCGTACACCTTTTCTGTCTGAAGACTTCTCATCTGCCAGCAAGCGTATGACACAGGACTTTGTGTACTCTTGACATACCCTAAACTTCTGACGTTAGCAATGCCATTAATTCCTAACTGCTGGTGTCGCATCAAATTTTCCTACGGCTACTCCCAAACTTTCTGATTTTCCACTTTTACTTTGTAATTAACTCTATATCGTTATCATGTGAGCAGGTGAAGAAAAGATGACTTCTCTATAAATTATAACACCCACATCTCCTCATTCAGTGGCTGTAATGACTAATTTTATGCATCAGTGTGGCTAGACCATGGTGCCCAGTTGTTTGGTCAAACACCATCTAGCTATGTCTGTGAAGGTCTTTTTTAGATGTGATTGACAGTTAAATCACTAGACTTTGAGGAAAGCAGATGACCCCCCATGATGTGGGTGGGCTTCATCCAATCAGCAGAAGGCCTTAAGAGCAAAGAATGAGGTCCCCAAAGAGAACGGAATTCAGCTTCAAGACTGTGTTCAGATTCAAGACTAAAACATCAACTCCTGCTGGAATTTCCAGCCTGCTGACCTGCCCTGCTGATTTTGATTTTTGCAGCCTCCACATCACGTGAGCCAATTCCTTAAAATTAGTCTCTCTCTCTGTCTCTCTCCCCAACTCTCCCTCACTCCCCTCCCTTCTACACACGCACACGCGCGTGCATACACACACACACACACACACACACGTCTCTCTCTCTGTCTCTCTCCCCAACTCTCCCTCACTCCCCTCCCTTCTACACACGCACACACACACGCACACACACACGCACACATGCACACGCGCGTGCATACACACACACACACACACACACATACACTCTAATTAGTTCAGTTTCTCTGGAAGACCCTGACTAACACAGGGGTTATGAAAGAAAACTATATTTATTTGTATATTAAATCCAGATAATTAGAAACTTTCAATGAAATGCATAATATGATTTTTAAAACACCATGCCTATTATGTTAAAACCAATGATTTGCTTAAGGTTTCTGAAATGAGATCGTATTAAAAGATTTATCGATAATCATGATATCAAAAATTACAGAAGACTATTAATAGATTTACAATTAAAGGAATAATTATTTCCAGAGCTACTATAAAAGTCATAACTTAATTTGGCTCCTTCAAATCTCAGTCCCTAAAGTTCCCTGCAAAGGTTTATTAATGAATCTCCAGATTGCTTCAGAATAAATTATAGCCTTTAATCAGGAAAATCTAAATTATAGGCCTCTAGAAACCATGCTCATGGCAGTAGATTGCTAATAAAGAAAATTCCTGGTGAAAAAAACTTTCATAAAGCAAGCAATAAAACTGTAATTGCCTATCACGTGTGGTGGGCACTATCAAAAACAAAAGTATTTACTGTAAGGTCTTTTGTAATGCAAACTAGCATCGACTTAGCACCACAAATACATGTCACGGTGTGGTGCTTCAGCCTTCGTTGTCAGCAAAGGCGTATATTGAACTACACAAAGGGGGGAAGTGCCCTAAGTGGCAATAAATACGATGACAGAGCAGGTCCCTTGCAGAAGCAAACATGATGCTAATGCATGTGCTTTTCAGAAGACTGACTCCAGTTCCCGCTCTGAAGGGCGTCAGCTATTTCCCGAGGAACAATCAACATACCTGCTCAGACTCTGTGACAGTAAAGCAGTGGCCACTTTCTGTGGTCTCTACCGCTTTACCTTAACCTTGGAACAAAAATAAAATGACGGATTTTCCTTTAAGTCTGATTTTCATTAAGATAACTAAAAAACTACTTTATTTAAAAACAACAAACTGGACCCATCCTACCTTTTCAAGTCTTCAAAATGCCACTACAGAGGCCACACCACACCACAGTACGTATGATTTTACTTTAGGTCCAGTCACTTGGCAGGAGAGCTCAGATCATGAAATTATCAGAGCTTTGAACTTTGTCCTGCACAGAATACAAAAACCCACCAGTGAGACTCGTAAGTTCGTGCTGTTGCCCGGCATTAAGTTAATGTATAACAACAATTACACATCGGAGGGAAAAAAAATCAACAAGTTAAACATACACTCGAGAAAAACCCAAATTGGCAACAAGCACAAAATGTGATGATGTGGTCAGCTCTATTGCTTTCCCCCACTTTCCAAACATGTGAGGACATTGCCGGTGACTAAATGGCTCTGGACTGATGACCATCCAGCCTCCCTTGGATCCACTCAATGCGTGCAGGTTCTATTGAGCCCAGTGATTTTAGCTACAACAGAAAAGTGATCTGACCACCGGGATTTAGGGCAGAACCAAAAATTTTTCCCAGAGAATTTTCTGTATGAATTTCAACATCCAAGTGACTTTAACATTAATTTCTCAAAATAAGTCATTCTCAGTAAGCACTGATACCAGATACCTATTCGGGATTTAGGGCAGAACCAAAAATTTTTCCCAGAGAATTTTCTGTATGAATTTCAACATCCCAGTGACTTTAACGTTAATTTCTCAAAATAAGTCATTCTCAGTAAGCACTGATACCAGATACCTATTTGTTCAAAATCGGTCATTCAAACACAGGAGGCAACACGTGCCAAAGATAAAGAAATCCAGAGTTCTCTTTATTCTGCACTAAGCAGCACGCTACTCCACATTATGTCTCACAACCAACCCCTGGAGCAACTGGGCTTGGGTTCTGGGGTACTTGCAACAAGTCGCCTCATCTCTCCGAGGTTCCTTTCCTCCTTTGTCGTGGGAATAAGAATGTCTGGCTCAATGTGCGCAGAAGTGACCCACGATGTGAAAAACACCGTGGCCACGTCTGTGGACACTTCTGTGATTATTTTTAAAAATCTCACAGAGCAAAATCAGGAGTAGCATGAATGCCTCCAAATTCCTAATCCCAGAGTGGCAGGAACCCAGCTCGCCCCGCTGCCCCTCGTACCCAGGGGTGCTGACAATAAGGCCGTTATCAGCCTGGGGAGAACATTATAAAGTCATGAAAGCCTTGACCTGCACCTCTGAAAAGCTTCCACACAGGAAGACTTTCAACTTTTGGATACTATGCTTTTTTGTGCACTAAGTTTAAAATGTGATGATGCCCTCTTCAAATGTTTCTAGTTCGGTACTTCAGTCTCGGTTGGGTTTGACAGCAGTTTTCCAGAGGGAAGTAGTGAAGGATTATGTCTATACTGAAGAAAATTTTATTAGAAAATTTTACGTTCGATTTACGTGGTTTTATATTTGAAAAATTCAGCCCTCTGCCAAAAGTACCTCAACATGCATGAAAATTAGATGAAACAAAAGAAAATTAGATGAAAAAATTTAGACTTAGAGAAAGTGTGTTGGAAATACAATAATAACTCCCGAAGAGCTATAACTTTAGTACGCTGAATTCACTCAGGTCTGCAGCAATCTTTCTCTATCTTTTCTAGCAAGTTACATGAGTAGGAATACATGTGAGGAGATGTTTTTCTTCAGAAGTTCATATACTCTGATCCCAAATGTAGTGATAAAAATGACGATGCCCCTGTGTGCCACTCCNACTTCAGTCTCGGTTGGGTTTGACAGCAGTTTTCCAGAGGGAAGTAGTGAAGGATTATGTCCATACTGAAGAAAATTTTATTAGAAAATTTTACGTTCGATTTACGTGATTTTATATTTGAAAAATTCGCCCTCTGCCAAAAGTACCTCAACATGCATGAAAATTAGATGAAACAAAAGAAAATGAGATGAAAAAATTTAGACTTAGAGAAAGTGTGTTGGAAATACAATAATAACTCCCGAAGAGCTATAACTTTAGCACGCTGAGTTCACTCAGGTATGCAGCAATCTTTATCTTTTCTAGCAAGTTACATGAGTAGGAATACGTGTGAGGAGATGTTTTTCTTCAGAAGTTCATATACTCTGATCCCAAATGTAGTGATAAAAATGACGATGCCCCTGTGTGCCACTCCACTGTGGGCACCAACGCCACCACTGGGAGCAAGGCCATTGTGCTCACTGCTGAACTGCCTGTGGTTTCATCGGGTTTGGTGAATAATGGACTGGCTCTGTTTAACTGGCCTGATTAATGAAGTAGAACAACATACTGAGGTTTTCTAACACCGATAAA
The DNA here is from genome assembly GCF_000696425.1 of Galeopterus variegatus. Classification (NCBI taxonomy): domain Eukaryota; kingdom Metazoa; phylum Chordata; class Mammalia; order Dermoptera; family Cynocephalidae; genus Galeopterus; species Galeopterus variegatus. The sequence goes on from NW_007734473.1 coordinate 52,609, forward strand.
AGTTACACAACTAAATATATTTAACCCTAGCAGAACAAAATTACTAGAAATGAAACTTTTAAAAATGAAACAAAAAGACAAAAAAAATTTTTAAATTTTAAAAATGAAAGAAAATAAATGAAGGGATATACCTTAAAGTAGGATAAACACATAAGCTTGAAATCTTAGCATTGCAGCCTTGATCATCCGTCTTTAAACTGAGGCTGGTGGAAAAGGATCCTCAGCAACTCTAACAGTCTCAGCCTACCTAGAAACAGGTTTTCTTCTCACCTAGCCAGGCCTCCTTTCCAAAGCAGGAGTCCTACAGAAAAAAACAAAACAGACAAACAAAAAAACTAGTAGGAGTTGTCCACAAGTAGATTAATAATTTCAACAAAACTTTTCATTCAAATATGTGTTGCGTACCAGACCCCACGCGAGGTGCTGAAGATGACGGGTACGAAGAACACAATTACACAACATACAGCACTTGCTAAACACCAGGTCCTCTGCTAAGCACTTGTCCCTGAGTCTCTCTGGATCCTCAAGAAGGACACTAGGAAGCAGAGACTTATCCCCATGTGACCGATGAGGAAGTTGGGGGGGTGCACAGCAAGGACCACCCACACTTGAGTCCAGCCTCTATGACTCTGGAGCCCAAAGTTTTAATCACTTCCTGAGGTGCTCACTATTCTTGTGGACAAGGAAAAACAACAGTCTTGAACAACAGCCTCCAAAGACATTCTAAAGAATTAAAAGGAAAAAAAAGAAGGACTCCTTGACCAAATAATTTAATAAGGAAAAATTTCAGCTAATCAGCCATTAAACAAAATCTAATACATGAACCAAGTCATGTATTATTTCAAATTAATATTAGAACATGATTAATACTAGAGAAATATGAGAATATAAAAATTAGAATATGGTTAACATCAGATTCATTTAAAAGGAAATGAAACTGTCAACTATTAATCATTATTTGTTGAGTGTCTACTGGTACAAAGTATTGGACTAAATAATCAATACATTTTGTTCTAGTCCTCACACCAATTTCCATGTTACATACGAGAAAACACAGACTGAAGGCAAGCCTCAGAGTGCAGTATTTAGCTCAAAGTGAAAGAGCCAGGATTGGAACCCAGGAATATATATTGCTTCCCAATTCTCTTTTAATTATACTTAGGTCTATGTTTGAAATACGGTACATAATCCTGTGAGTATGTGTATACAGATACATAATACACATATATTTTATTTATACACACATTCACATATAGATGTATATTCATATGAAGATATTTCTTAATGTTTACCTGATACAGAAAAACTCATATATACTAGGAAATCTTGAAAAGAATTCTTCAGAGCCTTTAAATCTACATAATTGGATAAAACACCGAACTTTTCTTTGTTGCAATGTACTGGATACTTTAGGACACTCAAGGTAAGTTAAAAACCCAGTCACGGCTCTCAAGCTGTCCACAGTCACAGGAAGAGACAAAAGGAGCAAGCATGAAACACTGGGGAGTATGACAACCTAGTCCACAGTGACAGATTTACTACAGACATTTCGGAATGAAAGCAGCTTCAGAGGCAGGATAATCAGAAAGCTTCACAGAGGAGGTGGACCCAACCACATGACCATGAAAAATGTGTTGGTCCTTTCTTTTAGACATTAAAAACAAACAAGGAAAATTAATGCCAATACTTCACAAAATCTTCCAAAAAATAGAACAGGGGAGAACACTACAAAGCTCATTCTATGAGGCGATTGTTACCCTAATAACAAAACCAGAAAAAGACATCACAAGAAGAGAAAACCAATATCTCTTATGAATACAGACACAAAAATCCTAAACAAAGTACTAGCAAACCAAATCCTGCACCATGTAAAGTGCTTATACACCATGACCAAGTGGGATTTATCCCAGAAATGCAAGGTTGGTTTAACGTCCAAAAATCATTTAATGTAACACACCACATAAAGGACAAAAAATTCATGATCATCTCAATAGACACACACAAAAATTTTCAAATTAAACTCCACTTCATGATAAAAATACTCAAAAAACAAGGAGTAGAAGGAAATTTCCTCAAGCTGATAAAAAGCATCTACAACCCCCCTTCCCCCCAGCTAATACCATACTTAATGATAAAAGACGAGATGCTTCCGCCCAAGATCAGGAACAGGACAAGGACGCCTGCTGCCACCATGTCTATTCAACATTGTTCTGGAGATTCTATCCAGGACAATTCAGCAAGAATAAAGGTATCTAGATTGGAATGGAAGAAATAAAACTATCGCTATTTACATGTGACATGATCTTACATAGCAAAAATACCAAAAATAACCTATTGAACTAATAAATGAGTTTGGGAAGGTTGCAGGATGAAGATAAACATGGAAAAAATCAAACACATTTACAATGAGCAATCCAAAAAGGGAATTAAGAAAACAATTCCATTTATAATAGCATGGGAAAGAATAATATACTTAGAAATAAAGTTAACAAAAAGACTATAAAACATACTCTGAAAACATTAAAACTCTTAGACAAAAATATATGGGTAAATCTTCATGAACTTGGATTAGGCAATGTTTTCTTAGACACTTGGAGCACAAACAATTAAAGAAAAAATAGCTAAATTGGATTTCATCAGAATTTAAAACTTTGATGCAAAGAACACCACTAAGTGAAAAACAAAAACAAAAACTGATAGAATGGGAGAAGATACTTACAAATCATATATCTGATAAGAGTCTAATAAATATCCAGAATACATAAAGAACTCTTACAACTCAACAACAAAATTTCAAACAACCCGATCAAAAACTAGGCAAAGGACTTGAATGGATATTTCTTCAAAGAAGATAAGCAAATAGCCAATAAGCACATGAAAAGATACTCGACATCATTAAACATCAGGGAAATCAAAACAAAATGAGACACCACTTCATGCCCACTAAGATGGCTACAATAAAAAAAAAAAAAAAAAAAGCCGGCCAGTTAGCTTAGCCAGTTAGAGCATG
>NW_007734473.1:57012-58846 GCF_000696425.1 Galeopterus variegatus
AATGAAAGAAGCCAGACAGGCCACAGTCTGTATCAATCCATTTATGTGAAATGTCTAAAAGAGGCAAATCTATAGGGACAGCCTGTGAGTTAGTGCAGCCTAGGGCTGGGAGTCTGGGGGGAAATGGGGAGGGACTGCTCATGCATAAAGGGTTTCTTTTTAGGGTAAGGAAAATGTTTTAAAATTGACTGTGGTGATAATGGCACAACTCGGGGAATAAACTAAAAACAACTGAATTTTACACTCTGAATGGATAAATTGTACGATACAGATACATCGATTCTATCTCAATAAATTTGTTAAAAGAGAAATAATAAGGCTAGTTGCTTTGCTGTGGTATCAGTTCTTAACCTGGACAGAAAGGGATAACAGGCAGCAATGGTACAGTACCAAATGTCAGGTTATAATCTCAGGTTAGCCATCAGAGGGACTGCGTCAGCTTGGGTCATTATTTAAACTTTCTGATCTTCAATTGGTTCATCATTTTTATATGGATACTAATACCCTTCTAGCAATGCATGGCAAACAGTAAGCTCATTTACTAAGGTACTTCTTAGTAGTACTATTAATGTCTATATGTGATGTCATCAGAGTATAGTCAAAAAAGCTCTAACAGTAAGAGTAGAGATGCATGTTCCCCAGAAATATCAAAACAATGTCTATTCATGGCAGCCATATCATAAGGCTGCTCAATAAGTTACTGTTAATAAACATTGTTTCAAGAGCATGCTCAGAGATGGCAAGCACTGGCTTTTGGCTATTGTCTGCATGTTAGTGTCCCCCTAAAATTTATTTGTTGAAATCCTAACCCCCAAGGTGATAGTAATAGGATTGGTGCCTTTGGAAGGTGATTAGGCCATGGTGGCAGAGCCCTCACCATTAGCATTACTGCCCTTATAAAACAGGCCCAAGAGAGACCCCTCACCTCTTCCACCATGTGAGGACACAGCAAGAAGGCACCATCTATGAACCAGGAATCGAGCCCTCACCTGACACTGAATCTGCTGGTGCCCTGATGTTGGAATTCCCAGCCTCCAGAGCTGTAAGAAATAAATGAGTTTTGGGCCGAGCCCATGGCGCACTCGGGAGGGTGGGGCACTGGGAGCGCAGCAGCGGGTTCGGATCCTATATAGGGATGACTGGTGCGCTCACAGTGCTCACTGGCTGAGCGCGNGCCACACTGCCTCGTGGACCACACAGGTGGAAGCTATGGAGCAACGGTCCCTATGCAAACTGTATAACTCCTCTGTTACCTGCACAGCTCCAAAAGGCATGAGCATCTGCAACATCCAGGTTGTCACAGACGAGATACAAAGAAGAAGAGCTCATGGCTCTCAATCTGAAGAAGCTCACAGATAGCAGGAGATGATGAAAATAACTATACAAAACAGGTAGGTCACTGATGACTATGAGCCAGATTCATCTTACAGAGGGAGAAGAACAGGCTGAAAGAAGTTATCTGACTAACCTAAGGCAAATCACATCAGCCAGACTCACTGGCATATGCTGAGTGTTATGAAAGTATCTGATCACAGTCTCCTACATATCTATTAAGGATTTCTTAACGTAACAATTAAAAGTACTGGCGAATCACAGAAGTAAAGCAGTGTTCATGTCTGCAATGCTTCGATTAGTTAAGGAATAATAAAGAAACTGAATAGACAGTATAATTTTCAACTTCTTTTTCTACTAGGTAGAAAGGAGGAGGCCTGTTCATAAAATCATAAAATAAACCATGAGTTTGTTATCTATTAAGAATGAATAGCTTATTAGCTAATAATTTTATTATTTATTTAGACATACGGGGCGTCTTTAGAGAATTACCACACTCCAT
>NW_007734473.1:59227-62480 GCF_000696425.1 Galeopterus variegatus
TATAATTTTCAACTTCTTTTTCTACTAGGTAGAAAGGAGGAGGCCTGTTCATAAAATCATAAAATAAACCATGAGTTTGTTATCTATTAAGAATGAATAGCTTATTAGCTAATAATTTTATTATTTATTTAGACATACGGGGCGTCTTTAGAGAATTACCACACTCCATTTTCACAGAAAACACAGTAAATTAAACAGCCCCAAGGTAAGAGGAAGACCGACCGCGGTCATGTCTAGGACTCATGCCAGGACCTGTGTGCTTACCCTGTCCTTGGACTGGCCTGGCCCCATTAATCTAAAGACCTGGTGTTCTGGGAAAATAACATGTTTTTGTGATCTGAAAAGGAGATATTAAAGGGAAATTATGATGTCATGGAGAGAAAGAGAGCAAATACTGAGATTTTTCAGCTTTATTTTCTAAATTTTTGTACGTGTTCCACGAAAAGTAATAGACCAAGGTCTTTGCTGCCCTTCCAAAATCGTAGCTGGTAAAACAGGTTAAACTAATGGCATGTTTACAAAATGACATGAAGTAACCTCAGTACTGATACCGGATCTTTCTGTATGTAGCTTCAACATGACTTATGTATATATAGTCCTTATAAAGTTGTGTTATTGAAAAGACAGATGTAAATAATTTTTTCCAGTGTACATGGAGGCTTCTGTTTCTTAAGAAATAAAACATAAAAATGGATATAAAGCCTAAGAAATTTATACTTGGCTTCTATTTTTACAACAATCAGATTTAAGAAAGAAATACACCACAGACCGGGTCAACTCAGAAACCGCTCCCCCGACACCTACTTCAGTGCCTGACACACAGAAGGAGACATGTAAAAAATGCTGTACTTTGAGTTGAAAGGGACTGTGTAACCTTGTAATAAAATATGGGAGTAGTTTCCCTGCAAGTCATTTTTAACTTTACTTTTCAAATTTAAGCCACAGCATCTGAAACTAAAATAATCTTCAAAGTTGAATTTACTCACGTTTTCTAGTATAGAAGCCATTGGGATTTCTAAGTTTTTCTTCTGTGGGAGAAGAAAAAGATACTGAGATCTGTGTCTCTCTAGTTTATTTTTATATCCTCAGGGACTAGCACCATGTCTGGAATAGACAAAGTACTCAACAAATTGTAGAACAGCTGAATAATCTAGTTTTTATATCAATAATACATTTCTCTGTTCTGGGTCTAATTAAACTAATGATTGAATAAGTACTTAATAAACATTAAGGTGGTTAGCTCATAAGCATTACTCAACAAGAAGCAATCTAGACAACCTTGAAACAGTCCTAGTTGGCAAGTTTAGCTGTCTGACCTCTGATTGAAATCAAGCTTGATTTTCTTTAGACTTTCTAGTTTTAAAATGATAGCCATACACTGATCCCCTTTGGTACCTAAATTTTTAAATAGAGTATATAAATTCTTCTTTCTCCTTTATTCACTGTCAGAGTTGCTCTAAATTGGCAATGCTGCCTTTTAGCTTCCCTATTTTCTCTGGATAATAGGACTTCCAATTCTCCGTTGTCCAATCTTCACTCCCTTTTCCCTGACAAAACAAAAACAAAATGCAAAAAACAAATGCTATGACCAACATCACTACAATAAAACACTCCATTGCAGGATTAACATAGTCAACCAACAAGATTAAACAGTTATAGAACCCTCCATCTACTCAACAACAGCAGGATACACATTTTTTTTCAAGTATGCACAGAACATATATCCAGATAGACAATATACTGGCAATAAAACAAACCTCAACAAACGTAAAAGATCTGAAATCACATAGAATGTGTTCTCCAATCACAAAGGAATTAAACTAGCAATCATTAACAGGAAGACAACAGGAAAATCTGCAAAAAACAAAACCCATTTCTAAATAACCTACAGGTCAAAGCAGAAGTCTGAAGAAAATTTTTTTAAAATACATTTAACTAAGTGAAAATGAAAATGCAACATGTCAAATTGGTGGGACATAGCTTCAGCAGTGCTGTGAGGGAAATTTATAGCATGGCATGCACATAAAAGAAAAAAAGAAAAATCTCAAATCATTAATCTAAACTCCCATTTCAAGGAGCTAGAAAAAAAGCAAAATAAACCTAAAGCAAGCAGAAGGAAGAAATAATTAAGAGCAGATGTAAAAGAAAATCAATTAAACAGCTGTTCTTTGAAAAGACTGATAAAATTGACAAACTTCTAGCAAGACTGTCAAAGAAAAAAAGATACGATATATAATATACTAATATCAGGAATGAAACAAGACATCACTACAGACCCTGCAGACATCAAAACAATAAGGGAATATATGAATGACTCTACACATATCAATTGACAACTTCAACAAAATGGGCAAACTCAAAAAACACAAACTACCATAACTCACACAATGTGAAATAGATAACTTCGACAACCCTTAACCATTAAAGAAATTGAATTTGTAATTTCAAAACTCCAAAAAAGAAATCTCCAGGCCCAGATGGTTCCACTGGAGAATTCTACTAAATGCTTAAAGAATAATTAATACCAATTCCATACTATCTCTTCCAGGAAATGGAACAGCAAGAAATACTTTATGGTTCATTTTATGAAGTTGGTACTATTCCCAGATACCAAAACCAGACAAAAATAGTACAAAAAAAGAAAACTACAGACAAATATCAGTAATGAATACAAACACAAAAATGCTTAACAAAATATAATAAAATTCAGCACTATATAAAAACAATTATACACATGACCAAGTGGACTTCATTCCATTTTAGTTTATTCCAGAAATCCAAGACTGGTTCAGTATTTGAAAATTAATCAATGTAATCCACTATATTAACAGGCTAAAGAAGAAAAATCATGTGATCATATCAATTAACACAGAAATAACATGTGATAAAATCCAACACACAGAGCTAGCAGGTTAGATCAGCTGGTTAGAGTACGGTGTTGATAACACAATAACACCAAGGTCAAGGATTCAGATCCTCATACTGGCCAACCACAAAAAAAGGGGGGGAATTCAACACCCACTTTCCATTAAAAACTGTCAGAGAAAGAGAAATAAAAGAGAACTCCCTCAACTTGAAAAGGAGCATCTACAAAAAACCCACCCCACAGTTAACATTATACTTGCTGGTAAAAAATAGTATGTTATAGGGCCGGCCCAGTGGTGCACTGGAGAGTGCACTGCTTGGGAGCGAGGCGACGCTCCCGCCGAGGGTTCAGATCCCATGTGGAGACCGGTTCCCGCTCACTGGCTGA
>NW_007734473.1:63175-64427 GCF_000696425.1 Galeopterus variegatus
AAAAAAAAAAATAGTATGTTATAGCCACTGCACTAAGGCAAGAAAAAGAAACGAAAGGCATATAAGTTGGAAAAAGAGAAATAAAACCATCCCTATTTGCACATGAAGTAAGCTATAAAAGGTTACAGGATACAAGCTAAACATTAAAAAAAAAAAAAACCCAAAACAATTGTAGTTCTATATACCAGCAATGATCACATGGACACCAAAATTAAAAATACATTCACTTACAATTGCTCAAAAAAATAAAATACTTCAGTGTAAATCTAACAAAACATGTATAGGATTTGTATGCTAAAAACTACACAACACTGAGGAAAGAAATCAAAGATGGAAATAAATGAAGAGACATACTGTGTTCACTGACTGGAAAACTCAACATAGTAAAGATGTCAATTCTTCCCCAAATTCTTATCAAATCCCAGCAAGATTTTTTTGTAGATATAGAGATTATTCTAACATTAACATAAAAAGGAAAGGGAGCTGGAATAGCTAAAAACAACTTTGAAAAAGAAGAATAAAATGGAAGGAATCAGTCTACCCTGTTTCACGACTTACATATCTGCAGAGATCAAGACTTGTGATATTGGCTGAGGTGTAGACATACAGATCAATGGAGCGGAAGAGAGAACCAAGAAAGAGATCTACACAAATAAGACCAATTGATTTTTGATAAATGAGCAAAAGCAATTGAATGCAAGGATAGCCTTTTTGACAAATGGTGGTAGAGTAATTGGACATCACAGGCCAAAAACAAACAAACAAAACACCTTGACCTAAATCTCTACCTTACACCAGAATTAACTTGAATGCATCATGCACTTAAACGTAAAATATTAAACCATAAAACTTTTACCAAAAAAAAAAAAAAAAATAGAAGAAAATATTTGGGATCTAGAGCTAGGTATTATTCTTACACTTGACACCAAAAGCATGATCCATAGAAGAAAAAAATGATAAATCAGACCTCATCAACATTAAAAACTCTTGTTCTGCAAAAGACCTAAGTAAGAGGCTAAAAAGACAAGTACAGAGTCAGCAAACATATTTCCAAGTCATGTGTCTGAAAAAGGATTAGTATCTTCAGGGAATGATGGTAAGTGAAAAAAGCCAATCCCAAACATTCCAATTCTATAATATTTTTGAAATGATAAAATTACATGGAGAATAAATTAGTGGTTGCCAGAGGTGATGGAAGGGGTGGGGTGGCTATAAAAGGACTAACATGGGGGGTCCTTGTGGTGATGGAAAC
>NW_007734473.1:65575-68383 GCF_000696425.1 Galeopterus variegatus
GGTAATCCCTCTGAATGACCTCAAAATAAAAAGTTTAATTTAAAATATTAATAAGCAAGAATTTTGAGCTCCTTACTGATACAATTACATATCTTCCTTCACTCTCAAATCCCTACTCTTTTCTCCTGCTAACTCTTGCCTTTTCTTTGTCAGATGCTGACTTTTGCCAACATGACTCCAGCTAATGAAAACAGTCCATGCACCATAGCTTTGCCTTTCACACAACCACCCACCAGGATTGGGGCATGCCTTTAATCTACAACTCAGAATTGTAATCTAAAGTTCAAAATTATTTTATAGAGAAATTTTCTTTAATATTCAAACCTCACTGCTGACACATGCAGGTGCAGTAGGAAAACCAAGGATGAATGCAGAAGTCTGTCTGAAAGCCAGCATAGACTGGTCAGTCATCCACCAGCAACCACGCGTGGCCACCTTCCCAGCAGGACATCTGTAATTATCGACCCTCTCCACCATACTCTTTAAAACCACTCACCCAACACACTCCCACTGTCATCTGCATCACACCGTGGGATGTGGCTACCATAGTTGTAAAACCACACAGAAGAGGGGTGCCGCGGCATCCAGCCTGCCCAGCCCTGCCTCTCCTGGCCTCCCGTTGCCCCCTCCACCCAGCTGATCTGCCCTGCAGGCTCTGACGTGAGGGCCACTAATTTGCCATCTTTCTGCGCTTCTTGCAGAAACGGCAGTGCTGAATCCACGAGGCTGCAGATGGGTGATGTTCACTAAGTGCCTTTGTGCTCAGATGGCCCAACAGTCATTTCCTTGGGCAGCGGTTAGTGTTGGTTTCTCACTTCTCTGAGGTGAAAGCTGTGAGATCCTCCCAATGGAGAAATACCTTTCCAACTAAAATTCCATGAGAAATGTCTTCCATGCTAAATCTTTCTGAATGCCGCAGCGATGAGTTTATACAAGGAAGGGAATGACCACACATATGTAATCCCTGGCCACTGGACGATCCAGTTCTCTTTAAAACAATCACATCAAAGAATACTCTCTGTTTGGGAAAAGCAATGATACAAACATTCGCTTTTGAAAGCTGCTTTTTTTTTTTTTTAATTCCTCTCTCAGTAATGACTAAAGTGCGTCCCAGATCTCTTCAGCTGCTCTGTTTGGGAAAAGCAATGATACAAACATTCGCTTTTGAAAGCTGCTTTTTTTTTTTTTTTAATTCCTCTCTCAGTAATGACTAAAGTGCGTCCCAGATCTCTTCAGCTAACCTGGAAGTACACCTAGTGAGGGTGGCTGTCTCAGTTCAGGGTGACAAAGGCCCAGGAACTCCCTGCTGAGCCAGTCTCCTTTCACAATGATCTTCTGATCCCAGACTGATATGCACAGATACCCGCTATCTTCATCTCAGAAGAAAAGTGTTCCAACTGAGTGAGACAAAGCTTTCCTCCAAAGCCCCAACCTGAGGACAACAGAGATGAAGTGTGAAGCAAGGGAGACTTGGCTTCTACAAGAGCCAACTTTCCAGGAAAGCCTAGAAAACGGTGCCCTTCCGCTTACGACGGCTGTTTCTTTTTCCTTTAGAGATTCCTCATCCCAGAATGAGAAAAAACTGAAAGAGAATAGTAGTGTCCACGCACAAAAATTTTAAAAGGACCTTAGACTCCTACAGCAGGACATCAACAGAAATGTAACCATCTACGTAGATGATTCAAATTCGGTAGTCCAACATGCACTGAAACTTAATAAGCCAGTCTTTTTTAGAATAATTGTTGCATGGCATTTGATTTCAGTAATCTCACCAGGCTTAAAGATAGACCCTAGGAAGTCAGTGTGATAAACTTCCTTCAGATGCGCTAGTATGGAAATGTAAGGAACTATACTGCGAAATCAGACACACGTAGGCAACGGCTCTGACATTAGACAGTACGACCTCTCCACCTGTAAGCACTTGAGGCCTAAATGTGGTCAACTGAAGATGCGACCTTGTAATTCTAAACTATTCTTGCTTCTGAGAACTGCCTGAAGGCTTTGGGTCGGAACCCATTAAGGGTGAGCACTGTGTATGAAGAGATCAGATTTAAAATAAGGATTAGAAAACGCAGGAAGAGTTCTTGCTTCCTCCTGCGAGATCACCGCTGTACCAGGAGGAAAGGAAGCACGCAGCGTCCTCTGAGCCTCCTGACTTTGAGTGGAGCCGCAGGAAGCCAGGTGCTCTGCAGGCAGAGCAGCAGCGGAGGAGGAGGGCAAGGGCCGACGGAGCCACTGGGACCCTCTCGCTTCTCCTGAACCCCGCCTCTCTGGAAGCAGAAGATGCTAGCCTGGAATGAAAGTCTAGAGGAAGGCACCTTCATCGCTCTCCTCCCATTCCGCAGAGAGACTTAAGGGGAGAAGGGGAGATTATAGGGGGAGGGAAGCGATGAGGGCTGAGCTGTTGCTGAGAATGAACACTGGAAGCCTGTGCTCAGCAACAGCGCCTCCCACTGGCAGAACCGCTTCATCCCGCTCGGGAGCCAAAGCCGGGTCCCACACATTGCCCGAGCTGAGTCTGGAGAAGGCGTGTCTGCCCTCAGATGGCTCGACATCTAGCAGACGTTTATTATTGATGGTGGTCGGTGAGGACAGCAATCAGAAATAAAAACACAACCCAAACAATCAGACCCATGCCACCAGCCGCAAGTTTAGAAATCAGTCTTCTTACTTTCACCCTGCCATGACTTGTCATGAAAAAATAAAATGTCCAAAGGAAGCTGCCACTTTCCTTATTCAGAATTCTACTGTTGGGCCGGCCTGTGGCTCACTCGGGAGAGTGCGGTGCTGATAGCACCAGGGCCACGG
>NW_007734473.1:69108-81914 GCF_000696425.1 Galeopterus variegatus
CCATTCCGGCCCCCTCCCAGCCCAGCCCCCCCCCCCCCCCAACAGATCACAGCCAAGAACTGGGACAGAACAGAGTGCAGCGCCCAATCCTTTTCCAGGAAGTGCAGGAAACCAGAGTCGCAGCAGAGAAGCCTAAGGACACACAGAGAGACACTCCAACGCCAGAGCTGAACTTCACTTGGTAAAACAAGTGGGCTCTTCAGTAAGACAAGCCGTGCAATCCACTCTGGGGACTTGAGATTTGTTTTAGAAAAGTAAAAGGTAGGAGAAGCACAGAAAGCAGACCTGGCAAATCTTAAAATCTTAAAAGATACCATTTTAAAGAACATTGTGTTTATTTTACCTAGTATATTTTGAATTACTTGTTAACCTCAAATTTGTAAAGTTAAAATGTATTTTTAAGTTTTCTAATTTAAATACATAATCCTTTTAAATATAACTGAAACCGCAAATATTATATCCCCTTCCTTCCTTTTTGTTTCGAATGAGAGTTTGAGGGATGTTATTTCAGAAGGATCCATGGAACATTAAGCAAGGGTGATTCCTTTGAAGGCCTGTATTTCTAAACCCTATTCAGCCCGTGGGTAACAGGAGAGATAATGAATGGTAAAACCACACAATGGAGGCTAGTCTTTACCATAATACTGAGCTGCTTGTGTGCTGGCTATACAAAAGTTTCCCTAGTGGTGGATTTTCACTTAGTAATCGGGCAGCGGAACAAATAAAGTGAATCAATTATTTCCATTTGCAACACACATTTACATGTACTAGAGCCAGAGTAACAATAAACATCAGTTATTTGCAAGCCTGCACAGTGAAAAAAAAAGAAAAAAGAAACAACCTAAATCATAATCTAACTTTTCCACAGAAACAGAACAAATCATAAACTCAAGATGAAATATGACTTCACATATTTCTCATTTATATAATTAATCTGACCATATTACCAGGACTGATTCTGCACCCCCCAAAATTAGACACCAACAGAACTTCAACTGGACCATAAGTTTCATTCTGAGGGCACTATGCCGTGGGTCACTCACTCAAGTCTTATAGTCTGGGTAAACTTGGTTTTAATCAGGATATTTTAGGATAATTGTTGCATGGGGTTTGATTTAATTAATCTCAGCAGGGTTCAAAGACAGCCCAGGAAGTCAACATGAAAAATGTCCTTCAGATGTTCTATTATTAAAAGTTGAGTAATTATGTCACCAAAAGGGACAGGTATAGAGAAGGCTGCAGTTATAAATCGAAACCAAAAGAAACACTTGACACATGCTGACAGACAGAACAACATGTCTGTCTCTCTACAGCAGGAAAAGAGATAAAATTGCTAGCTTAGTGTCTGGTCCCAAGCAGTTGCTCATCAACATTTGTTGAATGAATAAAACAATGAATGAAGTTGGAATGAAATATATGACAGGACAAGATACATAAAATGATGATACATTCTTTCAAATAATGTTTAGAAATACATAATTTATAACATAATAAATTCAGACACTAGAAGACAGATCAGTTGCCAAAGAGAGACCACGTCTGGAGATGGATTACCTGTGTTTAAAAACTGGCATTTAGTTACAAATGACCGATGTGAGAAGGTACAGAGGCCAGAGTCACATCAGCATCTCCTTCCATATTGTAAAGCGTGGAGGCTTCACGATTTCAGAATCTGGTTATGCCAAAAACTCAAGTGCTTACTGCACAGAGGTGAGGAAAACAGTGGCCCGTACTGCGGACACTGGCCAGGTGGGGCCCACGTTCTCAGGAGACAACATCGTCTTCTGTGTCCTTGCCTAGGGGATGTGTGGAGAATCAGATGTGGAGATCCACAACGCTGGGGCTATTTCACTCCCAGCTCTCAGAACAGAAGAGAGGACCACCAGATCTCCAGACCGACGTGTTCAACATTGAACATTCACTCATTGAACAACGAAACAGCCCCACTCCTCCCATCACAAAACCAGCACAGCCTCCAGTACCAGGTGGGCACCAAGCATTCTTACGGGCCTGGCACACTCTTCTAAGCACTTACAAGGATCGACTCACTTAGTCCTCACAACAATCCATGACAGTAGTTCCAAACTTGACTGCAAGTGGCCACACAGAATGTTTGAGGGTCCCTAGAGTCACTAAGCTGAAGTCCGTCTCCCCACCTGCTACACCGCCCCAAGGGCTGCAGTGCCTCCGCTGTCAGTCTCTTCTCTGGCCTGCTCACTCCTCTGTTAGAATTCAGCCCCGGGCCGGCCCGTGGTGCACTGCTACAGTGCGCCACTTGGGAGTGTGGCGGCGCTCCCGCTGAGGGTTGGGATCCCACATACAGACCGGCCACTCACTGGCTGAGCGAGGGGCGGGCGCAACGCCAAGGGTTGCGATCCCGTTGCCGGTCCCGGTCCGGTGCGGGCGTGACACTGAGGGTTGCGATCCATTGCCGGTCACGAAAAAAGACAAAAAGGAAAAAAAAAAAGAAAAAGAATTCAGCCCCAGACTTACTCCTCCTCCAGGAAGCCTTCCTGGATCTTAGCACTCTCATGTACTCCCCTAACACCTGCTGCAAAACCGGACCGCCCCGCTCACAACGCTTCCCACCACTCTGCTTTTGCACATCCACTCTCCCACTAGACAGGAGCATGAGCCTCTTCATGAAAAAAGATTTCTGATTCATCTTCCCATTTTCAGCATCTAGCACTCAGCCCAGCACATAAAAGTGCCAGGTGTGTATTTACGCATGTTAGGTACATGTTTGTCCCTCCAAAACCAGCACGAAAGGTATTCCCACTTACACCTGTGATGGCAGTAACTACAAACCCACATAATTCCCCAAACAGGCAATCGATGATGAATTAGAAAGGTTATATATTACATAAGAGCACTCCACGCCAAGGAAGGGAGGGAACCGAGCGCATTTCTTAAGCAGAGGCTATTTTTCTTTCAGACGTAGAGAGTCCAACATGCAAAGCAGACATGTTTAAAAGGACTTGTGTAAGTTATTCAGGAGTCAGGACACATTTACCTATCCCTATCACACACGCTGGCTAAGGATCGGGCCTGCCCTCAGAAACTTGTTTAATGAGACTGCATTGGAATTTGTAACACTTAAGTATGAGGACTGCTCACGGTGCCTGTCACACAGCATCTCCTGAGAGGGACTGTGATCAGTCCTGGCCCGCACCCGCTGGCTGCACGCCCCACGCCTGTGACACAGTAAAAGCTTGGACTCGCCTCCCGCCGCACCTGTCCAGACAGTGAGCAAAGATTCCCTTTTCCCAGTTTCCTGCTGCCTGAAATGGGGCTCTGGGTGGGGCTCAACTGGTGGCCAAGAGAGGAGAGGAGAGCAGGACAGCGGGGGCCCCGTGTCTGAGGAAGACACTGGGGCCAGAGACCTCTGGGTCGCCTACCTCCTCTGCAACTCTCCAGTCTGGCCACTTCAGGCCTGGGTTCTGTTTTTCTCCAGGGAGAGACTGCCAATCTTAGGAAACAAACTCTGCCACCATGTCAATGGGGGCTGAGGGGAAAGGCTGGCCCCTCCCCTGTCCCGGGTCAGACATGTGGCATCCTCTCAGAGGATGAATCCGGAGACTGAGGATGGAAGCAGGGCTTTCCATCTAGATCTGGCAGGCTAGAGCAGGAGACAGTCAGAGGTAGGCACATGGTCCCTAAAATGACAACGTCTGAGATCCCATTTGTCCCACAAAGACACAGAGCGGTCCTGCTTCAGGGAAAAATGGAGGGGGTTGCTGATCAGAAAGTCGGGTCCTTTACGGTCCTGCTTACAAGAGGCAGCAGCCCTGTGTCTGGGACATTGGAATATGATGACGACAGGATGGGTCACTATCTGTGTCCACAAATGTTGACATCCCGACCACAAAGTATTGCCACAATGTAGAAAAAACATACACCATTCTGTCTGCATCCTGCAGCACTGCCACAACTCCCCAGGGTCCCCACAGGCACAGAGGGCATTGTCCACACCCTGAAGTGAGAGAGCGAGGACTGGACCTGGCTCTCCTGGGAGCCCTCCAGCTCGTGTTCCCCATCCCTCCTCCTGTGCTTTTCTTCCAGCTCAGCAAGCAGGAACCATCAGTTTTGTAGAAGGCTCTGTGACAACGTTTCTTCCCTAGTGACAAGCCACAGAGGCAGACACACAGGGGTGCTCACAGACCTCCTGCGCCAACAGCCCTGGGCTCCAGTCTCAGTCTTGCCACTTGCTATGGGCTTTGGCCACCACAGCTCCCCTGAACCTCCATTTCATTTTGGGAACAGGGGACCTAACTCGCTATTCAGTCATAACAATCCTCATCTGTGATGCTTAATTCTAGGGGTCAGCTTGATTAGGTTAAGGGATACTTAGAAACCTGATAAAGCAATCTGTTTGGGTGTGTCCGTGAGGGTATTTCCAGAAGAGAGATTAGCATGTGGACCTGAGTGGACTGGGTGGGAAAGACCCACCCTCAATACAGGTGGGAACCCATCCAATCCGCTGGGGGCCCAGAGAGAACCAAAATGGAGAAAAAAGGCCAATCTCTCTCTCTACCCGCTGGAGCTGGCATACACTCTGCTCTCCTATCTGGCTATCAAAACTCAACAATGTTCAGCTTTTGGGTTCCAGGACTTACATCAAGGACACCATCAGCTTCCCTGGCTCTGAAGCCTTCAGATTTGGACTGAGCCACACTACCCACGTGCAGTTTGCAGGCAGCCTATCGTGGGACCCGTCAGCCTTCACAATCGTGTGAGCTAATCCCCCTATCCAACCCCTCTCATGCATTTATATACATCTCCTGCTGGTTCTGTCTCTCTGGAGAACCCTGACTAATACATCATCTGAACCACAGACCACAGGGGACAACTTGCACAGATGTTTCCTCTCTTCTCCCTAGGATGGTACACGATCACCCATCTCATTTTTGAAGGGTAAGAGAGAAAAGTGGAGTCATGATATACAGCACGCACCTTACGGCATTTAATCGAATTCTGTCAAGAAAGGCTGATGTGGAAGAAGATGCACATCACAGGCTCCCCTATGGTGCCAGGAGAAAGGGACTGAATGGAAGGGGAGCAGAGCTGGGAATCAGGAAAGGCAGTGAGGAGCACATGGTGGGAGTGCAGAGGACAAGGCATGGGCACAGCAGAGGCCAACACGGGAACAGCACCGCGCCCCCCTTCACTGCTGTCACATGTATGATGCAGCCATGAATAAAAGCATGCAAGCACTTTGTACTAATGCATTTCTCTCCTCAAATGGAAAATACAGTTAAACATTCCAGTTACTGATTTTCAAATTGCTGTGGATTATACGATTCGCCTCTAGAAAGCCATGTGCCTTTGGTGCTCCTTGGTGTTTCAGAAATAACAATAATAGTTCCTTATAAAACATTTGAATGATCCCATTTATGCCATTACATGTCTCAAAAGCAAACGTTTTTTAAATGTTTAGCTTTCAGATAAAAAAAAAAAAAAAAGAAAAGAAAAGCACTGACGATCTCCATTCTAAGTGCATCTTTCCAATGCCTCTTAGCTCAGGAAAGAAAGGGGAAAGAAGGCTCAGAGGTCAACCCACCAAGCAGAGGCTCCCAGACCAGAGGTCAGAAGTCCTGCTGCTTTCCCTCGGACACACCATGTTATTTCTTCGGGCCACGGTTTCCTTACCTGTGGAATGTAACTTCCCTTCCAGCTACCAGAGTGTGTAATTTTACCAACCCTCTGCTTCGGCATCTGTAAAAGTAGAAATACTTGCCTCCAGCTCTCAAGAAGGTAAAGACTAACAAGGAAATGTTTGAACAAGGCTTTAAGATGACACAATGAAACAGAAGTAAACAAGACTCATAAAATCACATGGCTATCAAGGGCCCCAAGGGTCCATCCAGCTAAAGTGAAACTGAACTCTCAATGCACAGGAGGAGATAGATGGTGGGCAATGGTCTTTTTAATGGCACTTTCTCCAGGACTTCCTGTGGCTGAGAGGGAAAGCAGGCCGAAAGGCTGGATATGCTGAGCCCAGGCACTGCCTCCAGGCTTCGAGGGACATCAAGCATTAGGTTTTCTCGATGCACTGTCTTACAGATATAGTACTTGTGCCCTCAACTGGTGTACATTGCACACTAAATAAAACATGTCAAATAATGACCTCCTTTCCAAAGCTGAACTCCAGACGGCAGGAAGCTTTGCCACCTGGTGAGAAGAGGGCCTCCACCACTCACAAAGCCATGAGAAACTAGGCCTGTTATTTCTCTTCTCTGAGCCTCCCTTTGCTCATCTGTAAAATGGGGCAGCAGCAGATCCTACCTTATGACGATTACTGCACGTAAAATACTCAGAACAGTGCTTGGCACACACACTCAGAGTCTGGTAAATGCCACCTAACGTCAACATTAACATCCTTCAAGAACCATGGGTGACATACTACTTCAGTAAGAAAACAGGTAAACAGCAGCGGTGGCAGATGGGAAGGTCCTGAAACCCAGAACTGTCCTGGGGAAATGCAGCGGCTCACCTCCTCCTCCTCCTGAGACCTGCAGACATTCTGAAAGGAAGATGTCTGCGAGGTAGGGAAGGGCTGACTGGAAACGAGGAAAAGGAACGTAGGCCTGCTGATGAGTTTGAAAAGCCACAACAGAAGCAGCTGAGACAAGGCATGCTGCGAAGGCGACGGTGGCAGCAGGGCCTGGAGCACACGTGTCAGGAGAAGTAGGTGGAAGGGAAGAAAGCGCTGTGTGGGAGGGACGTGGGGAGAGACTGAAGGAGCCGCACGTGCACAGGAGCACACCCGCAAAGAGGGAGAGGATCAGCCTGGGTGGGAAGAAGATGGCGAATTTGGGGCCAAAGGACCTAGATGAAAATTAGGATTCTGGATATAAGAAATGCCACATAGAACTCTCAAGGCCCGGGGTGGGGACAGAGAACAAGGGTCAGCAGCACATGGAGGGGTTCCTAATTAACAGGCGCCTGGAGAACAATGCAGTAAGGAAGTTGGGAGGGGGGGGGAGCCTAGGGAGAAAAGGAGCATTTGTTAGGAAAGGTGGGGAAAAAATGTAGTGGAATTTCTGTGCCTGTTAGCAAGTGGAATAAAGGAGGGCAAAGAACAGGAAGGTTTGGAGGCGTTAATCGGGAAGAAAACACCGGCAACAGAAAACATGGTGAGATGCAGAGAAAACTTGAGGGGGGAGGGGAAGGGCGGATAATACATGACTTTGGGAAGCCTTGGCAACGACTGCTGAATACATTCAAATTATTCTTCTATTTATCAACATCATTATCCAGTGCTAGGAAGCAACTGACCAAGAGGGTTTTGCTGCTTTGCTTTGGTTTGTTTTTTCGCACGTGGAGGGGAAATTTGCTCAGGCTCTGTAACTTTGCACAGTCAGATGGGTGGCCCACCAGCACAGGTCACCTGAGCTCCCCCTGACGCTGGCAGCAGCGCTGGCTTCTCTCTTCCTGAGACTAATATACCAATTCCCCCACCTCCTGCACAGAAATGGAACCAAACCAACTCTGCCAACTCACTCCCTCCAGTCAAGAGAGGAAAGATCAGGTCCCAAAGTCTTCCTCCTGAAATGAGGTCCGGTTGGGTACTGGGGAGAAACTTGCTTTCTAAGCTAAGTTCTCCAACCGCATCCCCGCCAGGTCCCCTAGATGGGCAGCTCACTCTGCGGGAGGAAGCTGGTGTCTCAAGGGGACACCAGCCGCCTCAGGCTCCCCCAACCTTTGTCCGCCCTCCCGGAGCACCCACGCAAGCCGGCCCCGCGGGTAAAGTTTTAGGGTAATCCCTGGACGGGTCCTGCTGGAAACAGCCTTTTGCAAGAACAGCACATGCACGCCCTCCCCGGAGGCAGCGCTGCGGGAGAGCGGCAGGGCGTCCAGCAACCCCTGCCCGGCAGGGAGCAGACGCAGGAGCCCAACAGGTGAGCAGCCCGGGCGCGTGCCCCCAACCGGGTGGAGGAGGAGGACGTCCTCAAGCCACGAAGGCCATCGATCGGGGTTCAGTTCCTCCCCAGGTTCCCACCCAACAGCCCGCGCCCCGCGCCCAGCCCGGCAGAGCGAGCGCCCCCGGCGCAGCCTCACCTTACGCGGCCTCCACTCGGCGGCGCCTCCAAAGTCAGCGGCTCCAAGACGCCCCTGCGCCCCAGGGCCGGCTCCAGTGTCGGCGGAGTCCCGAGCTCGCCGGGATCTCGGCGGAGCCTGGGCGCCTGTGCGCGGCCCCCGTGCTGGCGGCGGGACGAGCGGTCGCTGGAGAAAGCGCCGCACAGTCTCTGCCCGCGCCGCCGCCGCCGCCAGCTTCCCAGGCCACGCCCCCTGCCCGCTCTACCCGCTCCCCAGGCCACGCCCCCTGCCCGGCTCCCCTCAGGCCACGCCCCCGGCTGGCTCGCCACTTCTACCCAGGCCACGCCCCCGGCCTGCTGACCCTCAGGCCACGCCCCCGGCAGGCTCACCCCCGTCCCGTCCTCCAGCCACTCCCATCCCTACTGCCATCTCCCATCAGGTTACCCTCCCTGCAACGACCCCAGCCCCTCTCCCCCACACCGCAGACCGGTTTCTATTTCCCCCGGCTACATCACCACCCCCAGCCCAGCTCCCTTCCAGCCACCCCAGCCACTGTCCCACACCACCATCCCCATCCTGGACCCCCAAGCCCGGTTCTTTCCCCACTCCCAGTCCCTGCCAACGCCAGCCCCGCCCAGGCCAGAAGGAGCCGCCGCCTCGCTGGGGCAACCTTCCCCCACTGCCCGCTCGCCCCACCTCGGCCTAGGCGAGTTCCCTCCAAGCCAAGGCGCTGTGGCTGCGCTTTAGGAGCACAGGGAAACAGGTGAGGATTTTTAAACCTCCCCGTTCCCAGCGCCTGGGGCAAGTCTTGTGCGGACTGTTTCAGTGAACCCATTCAAGGGACTATCGCCTTTCCCATGCGGCTCAAGCCCGAGTCGTTAACTCACACGAAAGCTACGGAGGGGAAGCAAGCCCTTCTGCTCTAGGATCTGTGCCCCAAATGTTCCATGATTGTTTCCTGATACACAACTAATGGAGTTCATAAAACGATTGCATGATTTTAAAAAGTGTAGTTTTTTAGGTTATTCTTTTGAGTGGTTATTGTGTGCCAGCACTATTATTTTATAATCAAAGAACAATACCCACTATTTTTAAGCTAAAGCACATAAAATTATTATATTACCCAATGAAAAGTCAAAATCAATTTTACATGTGCTTTTAAAAAAATATTGAAAAAACTACTGTGTATGATACTGTAAAGGTGGATACATGTCATTATGCATTTGTCAAAACCTACGAATGTACAACACAGAGTGAACCTCATATAAACTACGGACTTTAGTTCATCATGGTATATCAATATTGGCTCATCAGTTGTAACATGTGCCACAGTAATGTTAGATGTTAATAATACAGTACAAGGAACTGTATGGGCAGAGGGGGTATAAGGGAGTAAATCAGAACCCTGTGTACTTTCCACTCAATTTTTCTGTAAGCTTAAAACTGCTCTAAAAAATAAAGTCTGTTAGTTAAAACACAGCCAAAATATTAAAGGGAACTATCTCTGGGTGGTGGAAATATGGGCAAACTTTATTTTTTGAGTTTTTGTTGAAATTCCCCAAATTTTTGACAATGAGCATGTATTTTTAAATATAATACTATAAGAATATTACAAAAACTAAACTATGGAAAATGTTAGAAACATAGCATGACAGGCTAATATCACTGAATATTTCATTTTATAATACTCATTTATAATATCACTGAATATTTATATAACTAACAAAATCTACATGAAGTACTCATAAATGTTAAAGTCTGTTTTAGTATTGTTAAAAAAGAATATCAAGATCTAAATTGAGGGGTTTTTTTTTTATTATCTCTTTAGTATTAGCACAAATCTGAGGAGTAGATTCTGATTTTTTTTTACAAAATATCTGTGTTTCAAAGGATAATTTCTGCCAGCTTGGAAACTACTATTAACATTTACATAGAATTCTTTTCTAGTGAAGAAAATGCTGTTCTGTACTTGGAACCAAGTCCTTGGGAAAACTGGCCTGGCCCTCAGATAAATGGATTTCAACAGAGTTATACAGACTTGGTCTAAAGGCACCCTGCTTCCCTGATACCCTGTGTGACCTTGGGCAAGCCCTTTACCTGCTGAGTCTCAGCTTCCTCTTCAGTGAACAGGTTACAGTGGTACTTCCCTCTCTGCATTGGTTGGAGAATTAAAACTTTAGCCCATATAAGACTGTTAGTATCAGGGCTGGCCTGTGGCTCACTTGGGAGAGTGTGGTGCTGATAACACCAAGGCCACAGGTTCGGATCTCTATGTAGGGATGGCCGGTTAGCTCACTTGGAGAGCGTGGTGCTGACACCACCAAGTCAAGGGTTAAGAATCAGGATCTGATCTCATGCTCTGGCTTTAAACACTGAAGAGAGCAGTGCTGTGAGCCCCCCACAGTTTGGAAGAAGAGCTGTTGTATTCCGTCTGCAGAAAGTCCCAATCCTCAAGGGTTCCTTAGAAGGGACAGGGAGGAAGGAAAACTCCTGTCTCCTCATTGCAGATTTTTTCCTTGGGGAGTAACACGTCTGGCTTCTGCCCCACCCTCCACAGCAAAAGAAGGAGTTAAGTGACTGCCAGGAGGAACCCACTGGTAGGAAGGATTCCTTGATAGACAAACCTAGTTTATTAAAGTAATTTATTAACAGCACAGAGGATTCACTCTCTTTTTTAATCTTTACCTGGATCACAGCAGGGAGCAGTCTGGGGTCAGTGTCTGGATGCCACAGACCAGACTTTCACCTACAGGGAGTAACCTAAGGTCTAGACCTGGCCAAGGGGATGGGGTAGGGGGGTGGAGCAAGACTCAGAAATTATTAGCAAGAATCGTGCACATATTCTCCAATTGGCTTTATCAGTAATATCACGACATTTTTATCTTCATCTACCAGTCTCCCCTGAAGATGGTAGAGGAAGAAAGGAGGGATTAGCTGGCCCACAACTGCCCCTGGAGTGCGAGGTAAGACCCGAGAGCGTGAGCCTTCTCCACTCTCTAGCTCACTGTGACTGGTTCCTTTTCTGTAATACATTGTGGTGAGAACCAAGTGTAATAATGTATGTAAAGTCCTAGCTCAGTGCCTGGCACGGGGTCAAGTGTTCAGTAAATGGTGGCTGTCGTTGATTAGAATGGATAAAGTGGGTTTGCTGTCTTTTATTCTACAGTTTATTAGAGCAGACATCTCTCTAATTTGTCATCCGGATGGCAGAATAATGTTTGGCATTTATCAAATTATCTTAGCACATAAGTATCTATTGGGGNTGCTGACACCACCAAGTCAAGGGTTAAGATCACCTTACTGGTCATCTTTAAAAAAAAAAAATGACTCTTGGTATCATCTTAGCAGATACAGGTGCTTGATGATTGTTAGTTCCTGTCCTTTAAAAAAAAGCATTTTTCGGGGTTTTAGTGGGAACCTTGAGCTCCTGGAATAAAAGGTATTTCTGGGTTCAGATATAAACTTGTTAGAGGGGAGCAGGATGGTTCAAGAGAAATATCACTGATTTGACCCAGACAGGCTGGGCACTCTAACCCAGCTCCATCACCAGCTATGTGCAGCACGTGGGTAAATCACCAACCATCTCTAAGTCTCACTTTCCTAATCTGTTAAATGAGAGACTAGGACCAGATATCTCAAAATTTCCTTCCATTTCCATCTTTTCACGGGGAAGCACACTGTGGCTTTTAAGTAAAAAAAAGTGTAAGTCTCAGATAGCGGCCGCTGTGTCTACCCACCTAGCTGGCCATCACTCACGGCCCTGCAAACAAAGCTGACATCTGCATTCTGTTGTTCTGCACAAACGTGAACCTCAGGGGGTCTCCTTGTCCTTTTTTCCTCTCCGATCTGCTGGTACCCAAGTCTGACAAGGAGCTGAAACTGTAGCAGTAGCCCATTCAAAACTGTCACCCAAGATTCATCATAATAGCATTGACACTCCAGGGATAGAAAATACCACCTTCACCACCTCTAAGGTGCTTTTTTTTGGTGCTTTTTTTCCCCACGTAATAAAATCTCTTAAATTAGAATGTCTTTTCCCTTACTATTTATTGATATGTCATGTACTTTACATTTATTATCTTCTTAAAGCCTCAAAATAATCCTTAGGTACTGTTGTTCTTGTTTTATAGATGGGGAAAACAAAGTTCAGAGAGGTTGGATGAATTACCTAAGGCCATGCAGCTAGTGGGTGATGGAATCAGGATCTGATCTCATGCTCTGGCTTTAAACACTGAAGAGAGCAGTGCTGTGAGCCCCCCACAGTTTGGAAGAAGAGCTGTTGTATTCCGTCTGCAGAAAGTCCCAATCCTCAAGGGTTCCTTAGAAGGGACAGGGAGGAAGGAAAACTCCTGTCTCCTCATTGCAGATTTTTTCCTTGGGGAGTAACACGTCTGGCTTCTGCCCCACCCTCCACAGCAAAAGAAGGAGTTAAGTGACTGCCAGGAGGAACCCACTGGTAGGAAGGATTCCTTGATAGACAAACCTAGTTTATTAAAGTAATTTATTAACAGCACAGAGGATTCACTCTCTTTTTTAATCTTTACCTGGATCACAGCAGGGAGCAGTCTGGGGTCAGTGTCTGGATGCCACAGACCAGACTTTCACCTACAGGGAGTAACCTAAGGTCTAGACCTGGCCAAGGGGATGGGGTAGGGGGGTGGAGCAAGACTCAGAAATTATTAGCAAGAATCGTGCACATATTCTCCAATTGGCTTTATCAGTAATATCACGACATTTTTATCTTCATCTACCAGTCTCCCCTGAAG
>NW_007734473.1:82059-84162 GCF_000696425.1 Galeopterus variegatus
CAATTGGCTTTATCAGTAATATCACGACATTTTTATCTTCATCTACCAGTCTCCCCTGAAGGTGGTAGAGGAAGAAAGGAGGGATTAGCTGGCCCACAACTGCCCCTGGAGTGCAAGGTAAGACCCGAGAGCGTGAGCCTTCTCCACTCTCTAGCTCACTGTGACTGGTTCCTTTTCTGTAATACATTGTGGTGAGAACCAAGTGTAATAATGTATGTAAAGTCCTAGCTCAGTGCCTGGCACGGGGTCAAGTGTTCAGTAAATGGTGGCTGTCGTTGATTAGAATGGATAAAGTGGGTTTGATGTCTTTTATTCTACAGTTTATTAGAGCAGACATCTCTCTAATTTGTCATCTGGATGGCAGAATAATGTTTGGCATTTATCAAATTATCTTAGCACATAAGTATCTATTGGGGGGAGGGTGGGGACGGTCCAAGTAATCAGGACAGAGAGAAGAAAGCATTTTCCTTGCCTTTTGACCTGGAAGGGGGCATCGAGGCCCGTGGGACTGAGAGAACACAGGACATGGGGGACAGTCAGTAGTGCCTGTCTGTCTGCTCAGCAAAAGGGACGCTTCACCTCTAGGCTTGGAGGGCAGGGCAGCCACAGGAGAGAGAGAAGGTGGAGGGAACACTGTCCCCACTGTCGCTGTGGAAAACACTATGGTGATTTCTCAGAAAATTAAAAATAAAATTATCATATGCTCCAGCAATTCCAATTCTGGGGTTATATCGAAAAGAATTGAAAGCAGGGACTCGAACAGACGCTTGCACATCCATGTTCATAGCAGCATTATTCACAATAGCCATAAGGTGGGAGCAACCCAGGTGTCCGTAGATGGATGAATGGAAAAACGAATATGGTGCATACATACAATGGAATATTACTCAGTCTTAAAAAGGAAGGAAATCCTATCATAAGTTACAACATAGGTGAACTTCGAGGAAATTATACTAAGTGAAATAAGTCAATCACGGAAAGATAATACTACATCACTCTACTTAATATGATGTCCCTAGAGCAGTCAAATCATAGAGACGAAAGTAGAAAGGTGGTGGCCAGGGACTAGGGCTGGGAAAGTGAGGAGCTGTTGTTTGATGGGTACATAGTCTCTGTTCTACAAGATGAACAGTTCTGGAGATGGACGGTGGTGATGGTCACACAACAGTGTGCATGTACTTCATGCCACTGAACTGCACACTTAAAAATGGTTAAGATGGTAAATCTTATGTACATTTTACCACAGTTTTAAAAATTGTCCCCAACTTTCTAACCTGCAGTCCAAAAGTTGCACAAAGTCATTGGGACTTGAGAGGAAAGTACCAGTCTCTGCGACTGACTCATTCGAGCATTTCTGAAAGCTCCCTGTGTGAGCCCCTCCGAGCGTGCATGTGGACTGCACCGAAGAGGAGGACTTTTCAGAGCAATTTTCCACAGCAGTCTCTTTGCTCTAATCGAGTAAGTCCTGAAATACTATCTTCTTCAATAAATGTGCATGATTGATACTGTCATCTAACGATTTGTTTTCTTGCTCAGACCCTTTCATTATTACACAAGATACCCTTCATGCTCTTCAGGGATGGACCCTCTGTCCTTGGGAATGGAGCACCATCAGAGACAGGTCAGACAGAATCCCCCTTTCACCTTTCACTAGCTGGGTGGCCTGGAACTAGCTGCTTGGAAACTTCGTTTCTTCATTTTTAACACAGAAATAATAATACCTACCCTGCGTTGTGGCAGGGATTAAATGAGATGATTATGTAAAGAGTTTAGACTTGCCTGACCTATAGAGAGTATATTAAAAAATGGCTGCTAAGAGTACAAACACACACAGGCCCAGGTTCGGCTGGTGAATTCCAGGGTCTTTTTCAAGACATATCAAGTTCACTTTTTTTTGAAGCCTTCCCTGACTTCCCTTGCTAGCACTAAGTACGTCATGTTCAGTGATGCCGTGAGACCTCAGACATTCCTCTGTTTTAGCACCATTCAAAGATGCTAAAATTTTTTTTTCTCTATATACTTTGGGATCTCCCACAATAGCAGGTCTATAGTAGGTACTAGGTATTCAATAAAATAACAGTAATAATAATACACTATGAGTGG
>NW_007734473.1:84323-88058 GCF_000696425.1 Galeopterus variegatus
GACATATCAAGTTCACTTTTTTTTGAAGCCTTCCCTGACTTCCCTTGCTAGCACTAAGTACGTCATGTTCAGTGATGCCGTGAGACCTCAGACATTCCTCTGTTTTAGCACCATTCAAAGATGCTAAAATTTTTTTTTCTCTATATACTTTGGGATCTCCCACAATAGCAGACATATCAAGTTCACTTTTTTTTGAAGCCTTCCCTGACTTCCCTTGCTAGCACTAAGTACTTCATGTTCAGTGATGCCGTGAGACCTCAGACATTCCTCTGTTTTAGCACCATTCAAAGATGCTAAAATTTTTTTTTTCTATATATACTTTGGGATCTCCCACAATAGTAGGTCTATAGTAGGTACTAGGTATTCAATAAAATAACAGTAATAATAATACACTATGAGTGGCTCCTCTGTGCTTAAAAGGATATTACATGAAGAATGTAATGAATAAAATACAAAATAAAAAAAAATAATAATACACTATGAGTGGCTCCTCTGTGCTTAAAAGGATATTACATGAAGAATGTAATGAATAAAATTTAAAAAAGTAAAAATCAGTTCCTGAAATCAGGGATTGAACAGTCTAGGCAGATTGCCGGTTGTTTTTGGCTGATTTTTATGTTTTGTGTTAAAACAATAATTCTTTTTAACTCCAAAATTCTATGCAAACTGCTAATAACCACCATAGCCCAGGACTATAATTTGAGATGAATCATGTGATGGGTTTTGAATTTCAGCTCTGACCAAGCTCTTCCATTTTAAATCCCAAGTTAATTCTTTTTTTCACCTACCAACTTCAAAAGTGCAGGAGAACAGATGAGAGAGAACAGGGTGGTTCACTGTTTACTTGTAAGTAGCCATCAAATAATGAGGAATGTATTTAGGAGACAATTATAGTATAGTAAATCTTAAAACAGAGTGTTACTCACAAAGCATAATCTTCACTAAGGAGTATTCACAGTAAACCTCTAGACCTGGGTAGGAAGAGAGGATGGGTCAACAGAAGTGCTAGGAAAGTGAACTGTAACCATGGACTCATATCCTCAGGAGTTTAAGGAAACACTGGTGAAGACCTGACCAAAGTCAATAAAGTATTCCTCAGACAGAAACTCTGGGGTTCTGGCCCCTTCTCGGATTTACTGCATTGTTTGAGATATACAAACTGCTCCCTGAACATGTTTTGGAAAGAAACTGGTAATGTTTACAAGTAATAAAACTGAAATGGCTGGTCCTCATTAGGATAGCTGCTGTTCTCTGAACCAGAGTATACTTTGGGTTTTACCTATATCTTTCATGCATGTATTCCCTTTGTCCTAAAGACAGAATCTGTGATTTGCACCTCACCACAGAAAATGGCAAACATCATAGGATATCACTCCCGTGATTATGTCATGTTATATAAGACACTGTCTTAGCAGATGGGAGGTAGAGACTGTCACTGCTTAATGAAGTAAGTGGCCATGTTGAAGAAGCCCACATGGCAAGGACCTGTAGTCAGCCTCCAGGACCTGGGGAGAGTCTCCAGCCAACAGCCATCAAAAAGCTGGGTCTCCCCATCAGACAGCCCAAAGGAGATGAATTCTGCCAACACCATAAATGAGCTTGGGAGCACCTTCCTCCCCAATCGAGCTTCCAGATGAGAACACAGCCCAGCCCACACTGGACTGCAGCCTTGTGATACCTTAAGCTGAGGACCCAGCTAAGCTGTGCCCAGACTCTTGACCCATGGAAACTGAGAGATAATAAATGTGTGTTGTTTTAACACACTGTTTGTGGCAATTTGTTCCACATCATAGAAAACTAATATAATACCAAGGTAACTACCATTCAGATCAAAACAGAACATTTCAAAGCTCCTCTGAAGACTGCTTCATGTGCACTCCCAGTTACTAATGCCCACCATCCCAAGGGCAAACTCTAGTACCATCAATTTCTTCTGTTTTTGAATTTCATATAAATGGAACCATTCAGGATGTATTCTTTTTGTGTCTAGCTTCCTCTACTTAAAAGTATATCTATGAGATTCGTCCATGGTGTTCTGTGTAACATTTGTTCACTATTTTTCATTGTTGTGTAGTATCCTACTGTTTGAATATACTATGTCCTATTCTATTGTGGCTGGACAGTTAGGTTGTTTCTACTTTTGGTTATCATGTTGCCATGAACATTTTTTTTTGTATGAGAATCAAATGAAATAATATATTAGAAATGCTTGCTACTATATTTGGCACTCAGCAGGTATGCAGTAACTGTAACTTACATCCCTATAATCCCTTTATTCTTTTTTTAAGAAAATGTTTTGTTGAAACATATTGATTGTACCTATTTATGGAGTACAGAGTTATATTTCAATACGTGTATACAACGTGTGTTGATCTATTCAGAGTAATTAGCCTATTCATCCTTATAAAACTTAATCATTTCTTTGTGATGTGCACACTTGATTTCCTCTCTTCTAGTCATTTGGTTGCATGCACTAAATCATTATTGATTATAAATCATTATTGATTATAAATTCCTGGGTTGATTGTACACCAAATAGGGCTTATTTTTTCTATCTCACTGTACTTCTGTGTCTATTAACCAGCTTCTCGCTATCCCCTTCCCCCTCCCCTTACCCGCCTCTAGTAACTACAGTTCTTCTCTCTCTTTTTCTTCTTCTCTCTTCTTTTAACAATTCAACTTATTATTTGTTTGTTTTTGTTTGTTTTGTTTTGTTCTCTTTTTTAGCTCTGATATATGAATGAGAACATGCAGTATTTTTCTATCTGTGCCTGGCTTATTGCACTTAACATCATTTTCTCCAAGCTCATCCATGTTGCTGCAAATGGCAGAATTTCATTCTTTCTTATGACTTAGTATTCCATTGTGTATATATACCACCTCTTCTTTATCCAATCATGTGTCACTGGACATTGAGGTTGATTCCAACTCTTGGCTATTGTGAATAGAGCTGCAGTAAACATGGGAGTGCAGGCATCACTTCAACATGATGCTCTCCATTCCTTTGGATATATACCCAGCAGTGTGATCGCTGGGGCCCGTGGTAGTTCTATCTGTAATTGTTTGAGAATCCTCCATACTGTTTTCCAAAATGGTGGTACTAATTTACAATCCCACCAACAATATATAAGTGTTCTCCTTTCTCCACATCTTTGCCAGCATTTGTTATTTTCTATCTTTTTGATAATAGCCAGCCTAACTGGGGTGAGATGGTATCTCAGTGTGGTTTTGATGCGCATTTCTCTGATGATTAGTGATGCTGAGCATTTTTTCATATACCTGTTGGCCATTTTTATGTCTTCTTCTGAGAAATGTCTATTGAGCTCCCTTTTCCATTTTTCAATTGGGTTATATTATTATTATTATTATTATTATTATTATTATTATTATTATTATTGAGTTGTTTGAGTTCCTTGTATATTCTGGAAATTAGCCCCTTGTTGGATACATAGTTTGGAAATATTTTCTCCCATTCTGTAGTTTGTCTCTTCACTCTGTTCATTGTTTCCTTTGCTATGCAGAAGCTTTTTAGTTTGATTGTTGCCTGTGCTTTTGAGGTCTTATTCATAACATCTTTGCCTAGACCTATGTACTGGAGCATTTCCCTTGTGTTTTCTTTTAGAAATTTTATAGTTTCAGGTCTTATGTTTAAGTCTTTAATCCATTTTGAATTGATATATATATATATATTTTTTGTCTTTTTCCGTGTCCGGCAACGGATCGCAACCCTCAGTG
>NW_007734473.1:89058-92690 GCF_000696425.1 Galeopterus variegatus
GGACCGGCAACGGGATTGCACCCCTCGTCGTTGCTCCCGTGCCTCTCTCAGCCAGTGAGCGGGAACCGGTCTGCATGTGGGATCCAAACCCTCGGGCGGGAGCACCGCCGTGCTTCCCAAGCGGTGCACTATCCAGTGCGCCACCGGGCCGGCCCTTGAATTGATATTTGTGTATGGTGAGAGATAGGGGTCTAGTTTCAATCTTATACATGTGGATATCCAGTTTTCCCAGCACCCTTTATTGAAGAGGCTGTCCTTTCCCCACGTATGTTTTTAGCACCTTTTTCAAAGATCAATTGACTGTAAGTACATGGGTTTATTTCTGGGCTTNATTATTATTATTATTATTATTATTATTATTATTATTATTATTATTATTATTATTATTGATTTGTTTGAGTTCCTTGTATATTCCGGAAATTAGCCCCTTGTTGGATACATAGTTTGGACATATTTTCTCCCATTCTGTAGTTTGTCTCTTCACTCTGTTCATTGTTTCCTTTGCTATGCAGAAGCTTTTTAGTTTGATTGTTGCCTGTGCTTTTGAGGTCTTATTCATAACATCTTTGCCTAGACCTATGTACTGGAGCATTTCCCTTGTGTTTTCTTCTAGAAATTTTATAGTTTCAGGTCTTATGTTTAAGTCTTTAATCCATTTTGAATTGATATTTGTGTATGGTGAGAGATAGGGGTCTAGTTTCAATCTTATACATGTGGATATCCAGTTTTCCCAGCACCATTTATTGAAGAGGCTGTCCTTTCCCCACGTATGTTTTTAGCACCTTTTTCAAAGATCAATTGACTGTAAGTACATGGGTTTATTTCTGGGCTTTCTATTCTGTTCCATTGGTCTGTTTTTATGCCAGTACTATGCTGTTTTGGTTACTATAGCTTTGCAATATAATTTGAACTTAGGTTGTATAATGCGTTCCACTTTACTCTTTTTTGCTTA
This sequence comes from Galeopterus variegatus, assembly GCF_000696425.1. Lineage (NCBI taxonomy): Eukaryota > Metazoa > Chordata > Mammalia > Dermoptera > Cynocephalidae > Galeopterus > Galeopterus variegatus. The sequence goes on from NW_007734473.1 coordinate 90,011, forward strand.
GGATTGCTTTGGTTATTCAAGTTCTTTTATTGTTCCATGTGAATGTTAGGATTGCTTTTTCTATTTCTGTGAGGAATGTCATTTGGCATTTTGATAGGGATTATGTTAAATCTATAACAGATCACTTTGGGTGGTATGGACTTTTCACATTAATTCTACCAATCCATGAACATGGAATATTTTTCCATTTTTTGTGTGTCCTCTTTAATTTCTTTCATCAATATTTTGCAGTATTCACTTTAGAGGTCTTTCACCTCCTTGGTTAAATTTATTCCTAGGTATTTGATTTTTTGAGTAGCTATTGTAAATGGGATCACTTTTTTCATTTCTGTTTCTACTAGTTCATTGTTGGTGTAAAGAAATGCTACTGATATTTGTATGTTGATTTTGTATCCTGCAACTTTATTGAATTCATTTATCAGTTCTAAGAGTTTTTTGGTGCAGTCTTCAGGTTTTTCTATATATAAAATCATGGCATCTGCAAACAGGGACAATTTTACTTCCTCTTTTCCTGTTTGGATACCCTTTATTTCTTTCTCTTGTCTAATTGCTTTGGCTATGTTAAATCTGAGTGGTGAGAGTGGGTATCCTTGTCTTGTTTCTGTTCTTAGAGAAAAAGCTTTCAACTTTTCCCCATTCAGGATGACGTTAGCTGGGGTTTGTCACATTTGGCCTTTATTGTGTTGAGATACTTTCCTTCTATACTTAATTTTTTGAGAGTTTTTATCATGAAAAAGTATTTAATTTTGTCAAACACAATTTCTGCATCAATTGATAGAATCGTATAGTTTTTGTCCTTCATTCTATTGGTGTGATGTATCACATTTATTGATTCACATATGTTGAACCATCCTTGTATCCCTGGGATAAATCCCACTTGGTTAGGATGCATAATCTTATTTATGTGCTATCGAATTTGGTTTGTTAGTATTCTGTTGAGAATTTTTGCACCTATATTCATCAGGGATAATGGCCTGTAGTTTTCCTTTTTTGTTGTGTTCTTGTCTGCTTTTGGTATCAGGGTGATGGGTTTGGGAGAATGCCCTCTGCTATGAGTTTTTGTAATACTTTGACAAAAAATGGTATCACTGATATATTGCAGGATATATTGATTTTATATCCTGCAACTTTACTGAATTCCTTTATCAACTTTAAGAGTTTTTTGATGGAGTCTTTACGTTTTTCTATATATAAGATTATGTCATCTGCAAATAGGGATGATTTGACTTCTGCTTTTTCAACTTGGATACCCTTTATTCCTTTCTCTTGCCTAATTGCTCTGGGTAGAAATTCCAGTACTATGTTAAATAGGAGAGTTGAGAGTAAGCATCCCTGTCTTGTTCTTTTTCTTAGAGGAAAAGCTTTCAACTTTTCCCCATTCAGGACAATGTTAGCTGTGGGTTTGTCATATATGGCTTTTATTGTGTTGAGATACTTTCCTTCTATACCTAATTTGTTGAGAGTCTTTATCATAAAGGGGTGCTGAATTTTATCAAATTTTTTTTCTGCTTCTATTGAGATAATCATATGGTTTTTATTTTTCATTTTGTTGATATGGTGTATCATATTTTCTGATTTTCATAAGTCAAACCATCCTTCTATCCCTGTAATGAATCCCACTTGATCATGGTGTATAATTGTTTTGATGTGCCATTGAATTCTGTTTGCTAGTACTTTGTTGAGAATTTTTGCATCTAAGTTCATCAAGGATATTGGCTTGTAGTTTTCTTTTTTTGTTGTGTCTTTGTCTGGTTTTGATATCAGGGTGATGCTGGCCTCATAGAATGAGTTTGAGAGAATACCCTCTGCTTTGAGCTTTTGGAATAGTTTAAGAAAAATTGATATTAAATCTTTATAGGTTTGGTAGAATTCAGCCATGAAGCCATCCAGCCCTGGGCTTTTCATTGTTGAGAGACTCTTGATTCCATCTCATTATTATTAGTCTGTTCAGGTTATCAGTTTCTTCTTGGTTCTGTCTTGGTAGGTTATATGGTCCTGAAACTAATCCATTTCCTCTAGATTTTCAAATTTGTTGGCATATAATTGTTCAGAACAATCTCTAATGATTCTTTGTATTTCTNATTCACAATAGCCATAAGGTGGGAGCAACCCAGGTGTCCGTAGATGGATGAATGGAAAAACGAATATGGTGCATACATACAATGGAATATTACTCAGTCTTAAAAAGGAAGGAAATCCTATCATAAGCTACAACATAGGTGAACTTCAAGGAAATTATACTAAGTGAAATAAGCCAATCACAGAAAGATAATACTACATCACTCTACTTAATATGATGTCCCTAGAGTAGTCAAATCATAGAGACGAAAGTAGAAAGGTGGTGGCCAGGGACTAGGGCTGGGAAAGTGAGGAGCTGTTGTTTGATGGGTACATAGTCTCTGTTCTACAAGAGGAACAGTTCTGGAGATGGACGGTGGTGATGGTCACACAACAGTGTGCATGTACTTCATGCCACTGAACTGCACATTTAAAAATGGTTAAGATGGTAAATCTTATGCACATTTTACCACAGTTTTAAAAATTGTCCCCAACTTTCTAACCTGCAGTCTGAAACTTGCACAAAGCCATTGGGACTTGAGAGGAAAGTACCAGTCTCTACGACTGACTCATTCGAGCATTTCTGAAAGCTCCCTGTGTGAGCCCCTCCGAGCGTGCATGT
>NW_007734474.1:0-1223 GCF_000696425.1 Galeopterus variegatus
GTTTCCCAGAATCAGCCCGAAGCAAGTTTAAAATGGCTGAGGTACTTTCCCAGAATGGCTGGCGGCCCGGGCGTAGCCCAACAACTTTATACAAATTTTAAGATTTTTTTTCTATTTCTATGAAGAACGTCATTCGTATTTTGATAGAAATTGTCTTGAATCTGTAGATTGCTTTAGTAGTATGGACATTTTGATGATATGAATTCTTCTAACTCATGAACACAGGATATCTTTCTAATTATTTGTGTATTATTCAATTTCCCTTGTGAATGTTTTGTAGTTTTTGTTGTAGATGTCTTTTACCTCCTTGGTTAAATTTACTTTTAGGCATTTCATTTTTTTGATAGCTGTTGTGAAAGGGAATACTTTCCTAATTTCTTTTTCGGATATTTTATTATTGCTTTATAGAAACTACTGATTTTTGTATGTTCATTTTGTATACTGACACTTTACTCAGCTTCTTTATTAGTTATAGCAATGTTTTATTGGAACCTTTAGGTTTTCTATGTACATGCTTCTGTTATCTGTTGTATTAGTCTGTTTCTGTTGCTTATAACAAAATACATGGAACTGGGATTTTGTAAAGAAAATGAAATTTATTGCTTACAGCTTCTGAGGCTGGAAACTCCAAAGTCCATCTGGTGGTGGTGACAGTGACCAGGTGTCTCACATTGCAAGATGGCGGAAGCAGAGAGAGAAAGAGAGAGATAAAGACAGACTCTCCTCTTCTTTTAAAGCTCTCAGAACCACTCCCCTCACCACCATTTTTAATCCATTTGCTTCTGCACAGTCCTACAATCCAATCACCTCTCCAATTATCCCCACCTTTCAATTATCATAATAGGATTTCTCACCCTCTTAACAGTCACAGTGGGAACCAATTTTCTAATACATAAAACTTGGGGGACACAATTCAAGCTTCAGGGAGTTTGGGGGAAACTCATAATTCAATCCAGTACATCTGCAAATAGACATAGTTTGAGTTCCTTCTTGACAAGCTGAGTGCCCTCTAGTGCTTTCTTTTACCTTATTGCTGTGGCTAGAATTTCCAGCACTGTGTTGAATAAGAATGGGGAAAGTGGGAATCCTTGTCTTGTTCCAGAACTTCGAGTAAAAGCCCTCCCTTTTTTCCATTCAGCACGATATCAGCTGTGGGTGTGTTGTATGTGGCCTTTATTGTGTTGAGGTACATTCCTTCTTTACCTAATTTGTTGAGAGTTTTT
>NW_007734474.1:1880-14183 GCF_000696425.1 Galeopterus variegatus
TAACAGTCACAGTGGGAACCAATTTTCTAATACATAAAACTTGGGGGACACAATTCAAGCTTCAGGGAGTTTGGGGGAAACTCATAATTCAATCCAGTACATCTGCAAATAGACATAGTTTGAGTTCCTTCTTGACAAGCTGAGTGCCCTCTAGTGCTTTCTTTTACCTTATTGCTGTGGCTAGAATTTCCAGCACTGTGTTGAATAAGAATGGGGAAAGTGGGAATCCTTGTCTTGTTCCAGAACTTCGAGTAAAAGCCCTCCCTTTTTTCCATTCAGCACGATATCAGCTGTGGGTGTGTTGTATGTGGCCTTTATTGTGTTGAGGTACATTCCTTCTTTACCTAATTTGTTGAGAGTTTTTTATCATGAAGTGGTGTTGAATTTTATCAAATGCTTTTTCTACATCTATTAAAATAATTATGTAGGTTCTGACCTTCATTCTGCTGGTGTGGTGTATCACATTTATTGATTTGCATATGTTGAACTGTCCTTACATCCCTGGGATAAATCCCACTTAATCATGATGAATGGTCTTTTTAATGTGTTGTTGGATTCTGCTTGCTAGTATTTTACTGGGGATTTTCATATCTATATTCATTAGGGATATTGGTCTGTAATCTTCTTATTTTGTTGTGTCCTTTTCAGGTTTTTGTATGATGGTAATGCTGGCCTCATAGAATGAATTTGAAAGTATTCCCTCATCTTCAATTATTTGGATGAGTTTGGGAAAAACTGATATTAGTTCTTCTGCAAATGTTTGGTAGAATTCAGCAGTGAAGCCATCTGGTTTTGGTGTTTTCTTTGTTGGGAGATTATTATTGCTTGAATCTCATTACTCTCTATTGGTCTATTTAGATTTTCTCATTCTGTATAATTCAACCTTGGTAAGTTGTATATGTCCAGGATTTAACTATTTCTTCTAGGTGTTCCAGTTAGTTAGTGTAGAGTTGTTCATAATAATCTCTTATGATCCTTTGTATTTCTGTGGAATCAGTTTTAATGTCTTCTTTTTCACATCTGATTTTATTTACTTGAGTCTTCTCTCTTTTTTCTTCATTATTTAGCTAAATATTTATCAATTTTGTTTATCTTTTCCAAAAACCAACTCTGTGCTTTATTGATCTTTCATATTGCTTATTTTCAATCTCTAATTCATTGATTTCTGCTTTGATCTTTGTTATTTTTCTCCTTCCACTAATTCTGGATTTGGTTTGTTCTTGTTTTTCTAGTTTCTCAAGGTGTAATTTTAGGTTGTTTATTTGAAGTCTTTCTACTTTTTTGATGTACACATATTTTGCTATAAATTTCCCCTTAGAACTGCTTTTGCTGTATCTCATAGGATATGTAGGATAATTTGGCATATCCTATAAGATGACAGCTAACAGTCCCAAATTATCTTTCTTATTGAACATACAATAAATAAACCATCACCTACTGATATTGGAGGTAGGGCCAGGGGGCCCAATAGTCAGCCTCAACCCACCTAGTTCTCTTACCAGGTTCTTGACTCCAGCCCAAAAAAGAATTCAAGAGCAGAGTCACAGTAGAAAGTGAGAACAAGTTTAATATAACAGATAATAAATACGGGTTTCACAGAGAGTGTGGCATAGCTCCAGAGATTGAACAGGGCCTACACCAAGTTTAACATAAAAGTAAGTTTGATACAGACCCATCAAGTCTAACACAAAAGCAAGAAAAGCATACTTAAAGTTCAGTACAAAGTGCAGGCTGGCTTAAGAGAGCAGGTGCTTGCTTAAAGTAAGTTTGATACAAAGTAAAATATACAAACCTCAGCCAGCTAAGTGTCAGTTGCCTACAGGAAGTGAGTGGCAACCCCATATTTTGCTGGGATTCAGCTTTTATAGTTTCTCTAATTAATATTCAGTTAAGGGGGTGGTTCTCAGTTATGTAACATTCAGTCTTGCACATACTCAGTTGGTCTCTTCCTGGAGCATGTTCATTGTTCAGACACTATCACATGCACCAGGCATATTCAAGAATATTCTGTGTTCTCTATTGAGCATGCCCAACACTGGATTTGCATAAGCCAGCCCCTTATGGTCTCATTTTCCTTGTTGGTGTTAAAAATAGGTCTAACTGGCAGCAGTAACTTTCCTCCAGGGGAGAACTCAGAGAATAGGGCCTGAGACATCAGGGAGTGGCTGGAAACGCAGAGGCATATACTGAAACCTAAATCCAGGGAAACTGAGCACCTCCTATATCACTACAATGTTTTGTGTAATCTTGACTCAGGCTGGACCCAATGAACATTTTATGATTTTTGTTTTGTGTACCCTGCAAGTGTGTATTAAACATTTCATAAGTTATCAGAGTTCTTAAAATCATTCATAGATATCTTAGAAAAGATATACTACACTAGCATAAAGAAATCAGAAATATAAACATACATACAAAGTAAATTCATACATACATAAGTAATTTTCACTTTAAATCTAGTTTAATTTGGCTACCAAAGGCTAAATCCTTGCTTCTCCTAAGCAATTATAAATTATTGTATGAGACCTGTGAGGAAGATCAAGTAAGCAGAGGGTAGGACAATTATGACAAGCTTGGCAAACTAACAATCTGGAAGAAATGTTACAAATGCTCCTTAAATTTGTCCTGAAATGTATGCAAATGAAACATGTTATTCATTTGACAACAGCTTATAGCTGATTTTTATTAACATCTTCACAAATATCTCTTCAAGGTTAATGAGAGAATGTTTAGTAACTAAACTTTGTTCTTCAAACTAGGCAGGCTTATAATGTCAAATCACAAGAAATTTTAAAGTGTTATTCCGATAGTCAAAAATGTCAACAAATTCTTCACTGTGTCTGTATTCTTAAGTAGAGGTAGATTTCAGGGGCAGGCACATGATGAATTAAAGATAACTATATATGTTATTTCAACTAAGATGTCTTTATGCCTAAGCAGATTTTTGTAAATGACTACACTAATTAGCTTTTCTTCAATAAAATAATCCTTAAATTAAGACATTTGCTATGATAAAGACATTATGCTTTGACAGCTTTGAATAAATAAACATAATTATACCATGATTAAGGAGCTTCTTTTCAAAGAAATATAACATGTAACTTGAAGCTTATAAGCAACATTCTCTTTGAAGTAATTTTCTCCAACTGACTCCAGAGAGTCCCAGTTTGACAGATGGAAATAATAAGTAAAAGCAGCAAAAGAGAAAGGGTTGTTTTCTGTGGTATAGTATCATTAATAAATACCCAGTATATAGCAAGAGAATAGATGTGTTTCTATTAACTCTAGCCTCTTCCTGAATATTTCTCTTGATGTCATAAAACCATCCAGTTATAGTTAGCAAAACAGTATATTAAAATATGAATGCAGATAATATTTCTATTCTGCAGAAATTATAATTTTCTCATCCATTTCTAAGGTCCTCTATTTTTCTTTTTTATTTTGTAAAGAGGTGTGTGTGTGTGTGTGTGTGTGTGTGTGTGTGTGTGTGTGTTCTGTGCATGTTCTGTGTGTGTCTTGAATGTTCTGCATAATGTATTTTTGGAGATGTTTTAAATAAAATGTTTTTATTTTGTAAAGAGGTGTGTGTGTGTGTGTGTGTGTGTGTGTGTGTGTGTGTGTGTGTGTGTGTGTTCTGTGCGTGTTCTGTGTGTGTCTTGAATGTTCTGCATAATGTATTTTTGGAGATGTTTTAAATAAAATGTCACTCTTATTGTTTTGCCATGGTGTATGAAAACACCATAGCTAGCAGCCCTCCTATGTTTATTTTACCAAGCTCTGGCTTGTTCATTTAATCACACTAACATATTGTATACATTTATATCATAAATGAAGTTTATTAATAAATATCACACAAATCCCTTTGTCAAGTAGCTGAATATCTAAGGGCAATATGAATTTAATGGAAAAAGGATAAAATTGCACAGATAAATGTCTTTTCCAGTTTGTATTTTGGTGAAAGAGTATTGTGTTGCCAGAAGCAAATAACTTAAAAATTACTGAAAATCAAAAGTACTGGCACTGAAAATGGTAAGCCAGTCAAAGGCCATTTGGCAGAAGCATTTGTGTCTGTGTTTATGAGAAAACGCATCTCTGAAAAAGGGTTTTGACTTCGAGGCCATATAGAGATCCAACGACGACAAATATCAATCTACATAGGAAAAAATTAGCTATAAATTTAAAATAGACTTTTACCTTCTACACTAATATTTTTTTAAATTTATACTTTATCTGTTTTGCGTACTATGTAAACTGGCATTAGTAGATTTTAAAGCTTGATACTTATGATCATTGCTAGCTGATTTTAAAAATAGCTTAATATATAAGGAAATGTGTAGATAGACACATCCATGATACTGTAATTATAACCATTTAATGCCTATATACATTTAAAAATCATGTGAAAACTAGATATTTCTGTCTTTAATACTTTGCTTTCTCGATTTTAAGAAATCTAGTTAAAGCTAGCAGGAATTACTTTTCAATGCTTTGTGAAATCCTTTTTCTTTTCTTAGGAAATGTAGACCTCAGGTGCCATAGTAGGGGTCATTGATGACAAAGAGCAGTTTATGGGTGTCATGCTTTGGTTTCACTAATTTCTTCTTCTTCTTCCTTCTTTGCTTTTTACTTTTTAGGGTCAGTCAATTATTTAGCACAGTCTAATCTTTCAGTACGTAAGACCTCTTGGAGTTCCTTCTTTGCTTTTTACTTTTTTAGGGTCAGTCAATTATTTAGCACAGTCTAATCTTTCAGTACGTAAGACCTCTTGGAGATTTTTCATTTAGACATAAGCTACTTACAAAACTCTTAAAAAGTGTATTTTCTAGTTTTCTTTGTATTTTCTTTAGCATGGCTGACAGGTTTATAAGTTTCAGTGAAAACTACAAAATTCCTATTCTAACTAATCTGAATCATTTCCAAAGCAAGAAAAACGCATGCCAATTATAAAGCCCTACTACTTTCATAGTTACATCAGGCACAGTTTGCAATATAACTGCTGCACATTTACTTCATGTATTAAGGGCAGCCATGCACAACGAGAATATGAATCCAGTGAAGCAAGACATAAAGCTCACATCTGCACCAGTGCACATCGCATTTCATGTAAATTGTAAGATGCAACAACAACAACAAAAGGAATAGAATGCAATAAAAATAAAGCACAAATAAAAATAAACTTAGCCATTCCATGTAGCATATTATTAATTTTAAATATGATAACATCTGGGATTATTTTAAAGAAATACTTTGGATATAAAATAACTAAGCAATATACAAAACAGTGTTACTCAGAGTTTTTGAATCATGTAAAATATGGATGTCGTTATTAAGTAGGGTAACACTAGGTTTTGTAATAAACAAAGTGGCTATTTCAGCTGCTTAATACAATAAAATATTTATCTCACATCAGTTTCCAAGGCATGTCACATGACTCTCTTGGATCCCCTTCAGGCAATGACTCTAGAATATGACGTCTTGTGTGGTTTCTCTATACCAGGGTCTTCTACTTTCACCCACAATGAAAATGTTCAATAGCTATATAGTGTGGAAAAAAGTTAGATCTGGAATTGTTTTAGAATTCATCTGTCCTCCAATGATGAGGAGTTCATATAAATATACATGAAATTTCTGCTTCTTGTATACATGCACCATTTAAAAGGTCAATTGGCCACTGTATTCTTGCAAGTTTAGAGGAAAACCGAGTAAAGGTTTTTGCATAGATAGCATTTTATCAATCTGTCCTATAGGCGATGTAAATTTAATAAGACTAAAATGTAATGAAGTCTTGATTGAACCATGGCAGTCCATCATGTTAAAGAAATAGAAATTTCAATAAATTAGCCCCAATTATATTGTCAAAAAGTAAAATCATTCTTCATTGTTTTATTTGAAACACACTTGAATTTTGTCACAGAGAAAAATTATGAGTGGTAAATACAATGAGTAGATTTTACATAGCCTTTTTAATTTTACCTGATTTATTTTCACCAAATAATAAGTTGTCTTTAACACTCCTCATGTTATTTTTAATTGATGAAAAATAATTAAACAATATATAGTGACCATACATACTGGATTGCCTACAACCATATCAGTTTGTTTCTTTCATCACACTATAATTATTAGCTGTGGCCTCTTCCACTCTCACGAGTATCACAAATGGAAAATAAAAAATGTTTACAGTAACAAAAAGAAGGATTCATTGCAAATAAAGTTTTATAACTTTGTTTAAAATTATATTTAAAAAGTTTGTGAGATAAGTAGTATTGGAATATTAAGTTAAACTCTGTTTTCTTTTTGGTTAAATGACTATTAAAATAAAATTAAATTGCAGATGTAGTTTATTTGGTTTTGTAATCACCATTGATTTATATGAATTTCTATGTTTATGTTGAAATATAAATCAGAACTATATCCAAAATAAAATTAAATTGCAGATGTAGTTTATTTGGTTTTATAATCACCATTGATTTATATGAATTTCTATGTTTATGTTGAAATATAAATCAGAACTATATCCATTGCAAATACTGTCATGCTATGTAGTTAAATAGCCAGATAGGATGTTTGTTATTAAACATTAGACATTATATAGTATACACAGTGAGATATGTATGTTATATAGATTCATGAAAAAATAATTAGAATGCTAAGTACAATATTGCTTAGGGGAACCAAAAGAGTTACAAATGTTATATGCTTATTCAACATAGTAAAATAGACTCTGAATAGAAGTCCACTCTTCAGAAAAAAGCTATTGGATATATGTTCACACATTTTTTTTTTTTTGTCTTTTTCGTGACCGGTAAGGGGATTGCAACCCTTGGTGTGGTGTCACCCGCACCACACTCAGGCAGTGAGCACACCGGCCATTCCTATATAAGATCCGAACCCGCGGTGGGAGTGTCGCAGTGGGAGCATCGCTGCGCTCCCAGCGCTGCACTCTCCCAGAGTGTGCCACGGGGTCGGCCCTAAGTTCACACATTTTACAAAGCATAATTTAGTAGACATATTCTCCTTTTAGAAATATTGAAATTGTGACTGGATAATTACTGATGATATTAATTTGTGCTCTCCCTGCAGCAAGAAATTGGAAAAGAAAAATTTAAATGTAATTGTTTTCTCTACCTTTTAGAACAACATTAGAACATTTTCCCCCAACCCCCACCCCTGCCAGAGTTAAACTCTTTTTACATCTAAATGATGCTAATGATATTTTTTCTTACCAAAATCCCTTGATTTTTGAGAAGGATTGCACTGGCTGCAACTTCTCCCAGCCCACTTTTAGTGGAAAGGCTTCAAGTAAGGTTGTTGGCCACCCCTCTCTAAGGGTTTCTAATACTCTTAGGTCTTCCATGATCGTGGGGCAATAGCAAAAATTGGTTTCCCTTGGCCACCATTTTGGGGCCATACCGACTGATGTGATGATATTCTGGAGCCCAATGTCCTTGCTCTATCACAGAAAAAATTTCTGCTGGTTTCAGAACTCCGTACAGCTGTTGGTTGCAGAATTCTAGGCAGAAGCCAGAGCACACTCCCATTTGTGATGCTATTTAATCTAAAACATGCTGAGTGATGTCATCAAAACGTTTAAAGAAGATCTAATACCAATTCTTGTCAAACACTTCCAAAAAAATTGAAGACAAGTCAATACTTCCAAATTCATTCTATAAGGCCACCATTACACTCATAAAAAACTGGAAAAAGACAACAGAAAAGGAAACCTCAGACCAATATCTCTAATGAACACAGACCCAGAATTCCCCAATAAAATACTAGCAAACAGAATGCAATAACACATTAAAAAAATCATTCAACATGATCAAGTGGGATTCATCTCAGGGATGCAATAATGGCTCAATGTATGCAAACCTGTAACTTTAATACATCATAACAACAGAACAAAGGAAAAAATCATCATTTTAATAGATACAGAAAAACCATTTGATAAAATTCAAAATCCTTTCATGATAAACACACTCAACAAATTAGGTTTAGAAGGAATGTACTCCAACACAATAAAGGCCAGATACAACAAACCCACAGCCAATATAATAGCGAATGGGCAAAAATTGGAGGCTCTTCCTCTAAGATCTGAAACAAGATAAGGATGCCCACTTTTCCCACTCTTATTCTGCGTGGTTCCAGAAATTCTATCCAGCACAGTAAGAGAAGAGAAACTAACAAAGGACATCCAAATTGGAAAAGAGGAAGTCAAACTATTACTATTTGCAGATGACATGATCCTATACACAAAAAAAACCTAATGACTCCACCAAAAAATTACTAGAACTAATAAATGAATTCAGTATAGTGGCAGGATATAGAATCAACACACAAAAATCAAATCCTTATTATACATTAATAATGCAACAATCAGAGAAGAAATCAAGAAAGTAATTTCATTCACAACAGTTACCAAAAAAACTAAAATACCTAGAAGTAAATGTAATCAAGGAGGTTAAAGAGTTCTTCAATGAAAACTATAAAACACTGACAAAAAAATTCAATAATAAACAAATAAATGGAAAGATGTTCATGGGTTGGAAGAAGTAACATCACCAAAATGTCCATATTAGCCAAAGCAATATCCACATTCAGTAAAATCCCTATCAAGGGAAGTATTTGGAGTGCAGGCAGTAGAGGAGACAGGCCCACTAGTAGAACACTGGGGCACAGCAAGCTGATCTACCCCCCAATCAGCACAGGACCACTCAGTGGAAACTGGTCAGGAATACAGAACTGTAGAGGGTAAAGTTTGCTGAAAAGACTCAGGTCCAGACTAGAGTTTCTACACAAACTAGGTGCACCAGATTTCACGAGACCCAGAGTACCTATAAAGTTAACCATTAAAACATGAGCTGCACATAAAGGCTTCTCAAGGGAATCAGCAGCAAAGCAACAATCAAGCTCAACCACAGGGCTCAAGTGCTGGTGCCCACAGGAAATTCCTTCATTTTAGAAGTAAGGAAAGGACAGCAAATTAGTTCCAGTGCAGAGTTTAAGTGGTAGGAACAGCAAATAACCCAACACAGAACTGAAAGAAAAAACAAAATACCCACAGACTACAGACAAATTTCAATATTAATTAGTAAAAGTCTCACATCACCAAAGAACACCTATAAAACCTAGAAGGACCGGAAGTCCCCTGGACTACCAAGCCAGGAAGGGGTGAGGACTGGGGGCCTCAGCCATTCCCCCTGACACCCACAACCAGTCTCAAGGGTGGGGGCTGAAGGCCTCAACCACGCTCCACCAACATCTTCAACCAGCCAGCAGTGAACACCAGCTGCCACAGGAAGCACCCTAGGCTCCTGAGCGGGGGCAGTGTTGGGGGAGGCGCTTCAGCCACATCCTCTGACACCTGCACCCAGCTCAGTAATGACCAAGCCACTGCTGGAAGTCCCCTGGTCTCCCATGAAGGAATGAGGGGGGCCACAGGCCTCAACCCCACCCCTCCTCCTTCCTCCTTCTCCCACCCTATTTCCTTCCCATTTGTCCTCTCCCCCTACCCCCCAACTGCTCGGCAACATCATCATAGAATGTAAAAGAATATATATTAATAAATAAATAAACTTAAAAACAAAAGACAGAGAAATGGGGATAAAAATATCTATTTCTAATGAAGTTAAGATTTAGTGAGCTAAAGGTTATAAATGTGCTTCGCAAATCAAAACCTCTAGATAAGTGAAAGGTATTATTCTCTTTGTGGAATGTCAATTAGAGATATTGAAACAATGATAATGTTATGGCCATAATAATAAAAATAAGGAATTCAGGAGAATTAAATTAGGCTCTCAAAAACATTATAATGGTATAGAAGAACTGTCTTAAAAATAAGTATAATCCAAAATATTTCTGGAGCCACACAGTGCAGTATGGCATCCAACAGCCATGTGTGAACATTTAATACGTGGGTAGTTTAAATTAAAATGCCATAAGTGCTACAAGTATAAAATACACGTCAAGTTCTGAAGAATTACTATAAAAATGTAAAATACCTCTAATAATTTTTATATTGATTACCTGTTGACAATATTGGGTTAAACAATTTAGATTATTAAAATTGATTTTAAAAATATGTTAATGTACATAAAGTGCAAATAATATACTATCAATGTACTAAAATATGAACTGTATAAAAAGTATTGGTAATTGTATCTGGGGTGTACCTGTTTAACTGTAACTATTATCTGAACAAATTAAATACTATGGATGCCTCAAAAAAAAAATCCCTACCAAAATACCAATGACATTCTTCACAGAAATAGAAAATAAAAGGATCTTAAAATTTGCATGAAACCAAAAAGACCCCGTATAGGTAAAGCAATCTTGAACAAAAGCAGCAAAGTTGGAGGCATCATACTTCCTGACTTCCAAATATACTACAAAGCTATAGTAACCAAAGCAACACAGTACTGGCATAAAACAGACAAATTGAACAAGGGCATATAGAATAAAGAGCCCCTAAATAACTGTACTCATTTATAAGCAACTGATTTTTGACCAAGTTGCCAAAAATATACAATGGGGAAAGGACAGCCTCTCCTACAAATAGTGCTGGGAAAAGTGGACATCCTCAATCAGAAAATGAAAACCAGACCTCTATCTCTTGTCATACTCAAAAATCAACTCAAAATGGATCAAAGACCTAAATTTAAGACCCGAAACTATGAAACTAGTAGAAGAAAACATAATGGGAGTGGGTAGCGCTTTTTTGAGTGAGACTACAAAGCAAAAATACATAAATGGGACTAGATCAACTAAAAAGCTTCTGTACAGCAAAGGACACTGTCAACAAAGTGAAGAGACAACCTACAGAATAGGAGAAAGCATTTGCAAACTATGCATCAGACAAGGGACTAATATCCAGTACATATAAGGAACTTAATTCAACAGTTTCTCAGAGAACTAAAAATAGATCTACCTCACAACCTAGCCAACCCACTACTGGGTAAATGCACAAAGGAAGTGAAATCAGTATCTCAAAAGGACACCTGCACTCCCCTGTTTATCACAGCACTATTCACAATAGCCAAGAGATGGAATCAACCTAAATGTCCATCAGTGGATTAATAGACAAAAAAAACCCTGGTATATATACACAATGGAAGACTACTCAGCTATACAAAAACAAACAAACAAACAAAAAGATATCCTATCATTTGCAGCAACACAGGTGGAACCGAAAACCATCAGGTTAAGTGAAGTAAGTCAGGGGCAAAAATACAAATACTACAGGATATCATTTCTATGTGGAATCTAAAGAAAGAAAAAAAGCTGGTTCTCATGGAAGTAGAGAATAGAATAACGGTTACCAGATGCCCGGAGGGGAGAAGAGTAGTGGGGAGGAGAAATGGTAGACTAACGGGTACAAAACTATTCTATCTATCTTAAGCGAATGATTGTACAGTCTATACTTGCTCTGAAACAACATACTGTACCCCACAAATATGTACAAGTAAATG
This sequence comes from Galeopterus variegatus, assembly GCF_000696425.1. Taxonomy (NCBI): domain Eukaryota; kingdom Metazoa; phylum Chordata; class Mammalia; order Dermoptera; family Cynocephalidae; genus Galeopterus; species Galeopterus variegatus. The sequence continues at coordinate 13,349 of NW_007734474.1, forward strand.
TTAAAATATTTTGAATANTCTGAAACAACATACTGTACCCCACAAATATGTACAAGTAAATGTTAAAATATTTTGAATAAATAAATAAATAATAAAACATGCTGCAGAGTACTTTTGAAAACTGTGACACAGGGAAAATAAGCCTTTAGATGAGTAATATCATCTGTAAGAAAAGCATGTTAATTACCCAGGAGACCCAGACAGCTTCTCGGATGGCATCAGATTTGCTGGCAATCCAAATAGGAAGAGCTAGTTTCCTCCTCATTGAGACAAGAAAAATGTCAATTACGTGGCACTTTGATTTCCCTTCCCATTTGATTTTTATCAGTTTAACACAGTGTTCATTCCCAAGTGACTAGTGCAGCTATTCTTTGTCCTGTTGTCTTCAAATGGGACACAGTCCAAGTTCTTCACTATTTCCCGATCAGGTCTCTTTACCATGTCTGCATTCTTAGGTATAAGGTGTGTGAATAGAAGGAACTCTTGGAGGTAGAACCTGGGCTGAGATATGAATTAGATCCAGTCTAGGCAATGAGGCACAAACCTGAGTTTTCAAACAGGGTGGGTAATTCCATACCAGCTAACGAAGTTGCGTTCTCATTCCTTCCTACTCTGAAATTCACTAATGAAGGGAACCACCTTACTGAAAGGTTATCACCCCCTCCCTTCACTAGAGTTTGAGGCTAGGAGAGATGAAGAGATTCAGGGGAGGCAGAGGGAATGAGGACAGCAGAGAAAGAAGGAAGGTTCTGTGAAAGGGAAAGTGCCTTTAATGCTCACATTTTCTCTTTCATTTTTCACTATTTTTTCTTCTGGCTATCCATTTAAAAAAAAA
>NW_007734474.1:15999-16751 GCF_000696425.1 Galeopterus variegatus
AAAGTTTAATGGGTCATCAGGGAGTAGACTAGGGGCTTCATAAGAAGAGCAAGTTGGCATGTAAAAACACTCTCACTCAGCCCATCTTGCTGGGTGATGCACCACCTCAGAATTCTGCAGAGTGCCCACAAAAGAGAAGGCCCTCGACAGATGTGTCTCCTCAACCTTGGACTTCCTAGTCTCCACAACTATAAGAAATAAATTTCATTTTCTTATAAATTACCCAGTTTCACACATTCTGTATAAGCAACAGACAATGGACTAATATAGGTGACCATCTGGGTGAGCTAACTGGATTTATCCAAAGAAAAAATAAACTTCTCATATGTTTATGACAAGAGGTAGTACTGTAGCTCAAAGTGAGGTACCCACTAAAGTTAGTTTCCTAGTCTCCAACAGAAATTGGAAGATAGTGGTGAAATCTTCCTTGATGATTACATTTCAGAGATGGCCCACAGGTAGTTGAGAAAGACATTCCTGGGCTGTAAAACCAGCAGAAGGCTTTTGAGAATGTTTGCATCTCAAAGGGGCAGAGAAAGAATTTACAATGACAAAGTAAATAAGAAAAAGGAAGAGAGAGACCTCTGTGGTTAAGTCCTGAATTCCATAAGGGCCTGGGTCAGAGACAGGTCAGGGCCCTAGAGGCAGGAAGAAGCATCTCTAAGATTGAGTCAAGCTGACGGGAACATTGAGGCCCTATTGGCCACAGGCAACTCTGTCGTTTAATATCCTTTACAAGTAACATTCAATTA
>NW_007734474.1:18388-19655 GCF_000696425.1 Galeopterus variegatus
GTTATAATGCCTGCCTTAGTTAATTTACTCATGAGCTATGGAAATAAATAAAATAAATGTATAGGAACTTTGTAAGTCATAATTTTGTATTCTTTAAGGAATGTAAGTTTTCCTCAGGTTTATTTTAGCTTAGCTAGAATTATTATCAGGAAAATATGAAATTTTTCTTTTGGTTAATTGTTTTGCAACATATGCTTATCATGAATTTAATGGTTTTATTAAAAGCTTCAAAATTTGTACTTGATAAAGCAATACAGTTAAGAAAATAGTATTAGTAAAATAGAAAATTCATGAACTTGCTAGGAAGATGAATTGCAGTCTCCAAAAATGTTTTTGAATAAAGGAATTAACATTCAAATAATTCAATAATTTCAGTCAACTACAATCTACCATGCTTCATATACCTAAATAAGATTGCTTTTAACTGTCTAAATATTTCTACTTAACTATATAGAGTATGTATATATTAAAATTACCAATCATGTTTCACATTGTGACAAGTCCTAAAAAGTTTATAAAATCTTAGATTTCTAATATTGAAGTTGTGATTAAAATTTGCAGAGAATTGCATAGTCCAAGAACTGTCCATCATTACTCAGATGCTTGGTATTATTGATAAAATTTCACAAGTTACATTTTGATAGCAACTTTGAAAATTACTACCAATAAAACTTTTTGTTTTTCAACAAAATTCAAATTTTACCAGAATAAGTTAGCCAGTGTTGTCATTTACCTAATTACTTGACCGTATTTATTTTTCCTACATGTTATCTCCTACTTTACGTCATTTTATATAAAATAATCACAATCTAATCCATGAAAATGAAACACATGCATATATAAATTACATATGAAACTTAATGTATTTTATTTTATAATTTGATATATATTTTGGGAAATATTTTATAACCATAAAAAATGAAATTACTTCATATGTAAATGGAAATCATAATGTTATGTGTAATTTGTAATTTCTTCTATGCTTCTACTATGCTTTTGTGATTGGAGGTAGAAAAGACTAGTGTTTTTTCTTTGAGTATCTCTCAAATAAAAAAACAAAAGTAGTTTAAAAAAATTTTAATGCTGTTTTTCTATACAGAATACATTAAATGCTTTATAAATAGCAATAAAATTTATCAATAGAACTGAAATTACAGAAGACTATTATAAGTGGTCCATATATTCAGTAGCATTATGTTAACATAAGTAATTTTAAAATTTATTTCCAACTACGAACACCTTAAGCAGGCTAAGGATTGTGGGAGAA
>NW_007734474.1:20169-30725 GCF_000696425.1 Galeopterus variegatus
TTAAAAAAATTTTAATGCTGTTTTTCTATACAGAATACATTAAATGCTTTATAAATAGCAATAAAATTTATCAATAGAACTGAAATTACAGAAGACTATTATAAGTGGTCCATATATTCAGTAGCATTATGTTAACATGAGTAATTTTAAAATTTATTTCCAACTACGAACACCTTAAGCAGGCTAAGGATTGTGGGAGAAAGTATTGCCCTCAGCTTTAGCTGTACTTCAACTAAAGTGCTTGAACACATATATTCCCTCAAGCACAGCATTAAGGCAATTGCTGTGTTAGACTCAGAAGTCAGAATTGTCAAAAGTATTCTAAATGCAGATTTATGAAAACTATCATATTTTTCTAGATAGAACCACAAGATTTCCTGTAATTTTTAAATCTCTGTCAATAAAATTATTTTTCTTTTTATTTTTTTAATTTTTAATTTATTATCAGCATATTCATTCTTACAAATCATGGTATTTTTTCACGCCCTTTGCCTGACATATCACTTCCCAAACCCCCTCCAGCCCTCCCCTATCTCTAGGGTCCTTAGGTTTGTTCTCCCCTTAGGAAAGTTCAATGTACTGTTGTGGTCTTTCCTTTCTTTCTTTCTTCATTTCTTCCTTCTTCCCTCGTTCCCTCCCTCTTACCATCCCTCCCTCCCTCCCTAGCAATCAGTTTAAGATATGTTTTGACATGTTTTTAACAATTACGGATATGCAAAATCTGAGTGCCACTGCAGCCAAATAAATAAATTCAAATATTACTAGTAGTTTGAACTATTATTTAAGAGGTCATTGATTTTCCTCACAGGAATCCCTTATTATTTTCAAGTATGTCATTTCTAGTTATGGTTATTTAAAAAGTCACAGTGCAGTAATTTTTCCTCACATTTTGTGGTAATGCTGTGTCATTTTGCTTTCTTAAAGCTTTTATATTCTGAACACATTCTTTATTGCTTTCTATAAGGTACCAATAATGCTGCCTTTTTTGTACCCTACTGATTTCATTCAATTCCCTACTCCCACTCAATAATTTCTTTGTCTCACACATTTTGGCATTAAAAATTTGCTGGTAAAATTTCTCCTGGCTGCTGATCTATCTCAGGGAAGGCTTCACCTCCCAGCTTTGTCCTTTATTGCTTGCTGTCAGCAACATCTACAAAAGACTATTTCTAACCTTTCACTTTCCTTATTTTTTCCTCTTTTTCTTCCTTTTTAGACTTTTTTTCTTCTCAAAATGCCTCAAAAATATAGCTCCTGGTATCCAACTGGTAAAATCATCTTCAAATTCTAACCAATCCTGGTTAAGAAAAAACAAAACCAATAATACTAACAATAAATAGAGTAGTAGGCTGTTACTTAAGTTACCCCCAATGAACTTCCCCATGTTTATGTCCTTGTGTAGTCCCCTACCACCTTGATTGTAGGTGACTCTTGTCTGTTTCAACACAGAACAGAGTAGAAGTGATACTGTGCCAGTTTTGAGTCCAGTCCTTAACTGCCTTGAAAACTTCTGCTTTTTTTTTTTTTTTTTTTTAACACTATGCACTCTAGGAACGCTCTCTCTGCTAGTCCTGAGCCACCTTGTATGAATTCCAGGCCTTTTTTCAGAGAGAGAGAGAAGTCACATGGAGAGGCCCTGGAGACACTGCAGAGAGTCCAGCAAGAACAGCAGCAAGACAATAGGCCTTCAGCACCAGCTATGGTCCCAGCTGCCATCTTACTCCGTGTGAGACACCAAGAAGGACCAATAAAGGAACTGCTCCACTGAGACCCAGCTACCAGTAGAATCCCAAGATGGAATAACAACTGATAACCGAAACAGTGCTTGCTATTTAGAGGCAGGATGCTGCCGTAACAAATGTCTTTTTATTTTATTTTATTTTTCTGACTGGTAAGGGGATCGCAACCCTTGGCACTGTGTGGTCTGCATCACGCTCAGCCATTGAGCACACCCGGCCACCCCTATATAGGATCCGAACCCGCGGCCTCAGGGCTACCAGCACCGTGCTCTCCTGAGTGAGCCACGGGGCCGGCCCCATAGCACCTGTCTTAACTGTTTGTGTCCTTGACTTTAACAGGTGATGGAAGGAGCCTGAGAGAGATGGCGCTGGCTTGAGGAACGACGAGCAGACAGTTACTGGAGACTGGAGGAAAGAGGACCCCGGTGTGTACTGGGAGAATAATTAACAAAACTGTAACCTGAAGTAACAAGAAAAGTAGAAAGGAAAATAACGGAGTGGTGGATCTGGCTAAGGAAATTCCAGGCAGAAGACTGAAAGTGTCAACTAGCTTCTTTTAGCTGCTTAGGAAACAAGATGTTTTTTTTAAAAAACGGGGGTGGAGGGAGCATGCTCAGTTTTCAGACAGAAATTAAAGGAAACATAAAGCTAGTGCTTTTTTGATTATAAAATAAAACTTCATTCAGACTCTCCAGAAAACAAGAATCTCTAAGAAGGAAATGGCTTCTGGGAAAAGATCAGATCCAGGACTCTGATAATAAGCATAGCCTCAGGGTAAAATTCAGATAAAGGGTGTGGCTGTTAAGACCCTTTATAGGGACCTCAGTAAGATTTAAGAGAGTCTCTAGTCCACACTTTCAGCTAGACACAAAGGCCTCTAAGAATATTGAGTGTGCCTTGTATAGCATCTGTAGGGAAAATATAGAAAAAATGGTCAGGGCCCCTCAGATGTTCAGAATCTTGCAGAGCATCTGATGTAAATATGCACGTGTGCCCAGGTGTTCCTTGTTATTGTCTAAGGCACGTGTGCACCCAGGTGTTTTGGGTTCTGGACTTGAGGATAAAGGACTAATGCCTCTGATACACAGCGCTTCTCCAGACCCTCTGGAAAGTCCCCAGGGCGGCTGCTTCTAGCTTTGAATAAAGCCTATTATTTCTTCACCCACAGCTCCCAGGACCTTTTCCTATTACCTAGCTTGTAGACCTGCGTGTGGAGGGTTTCTGACCCAGTGTGTACAACAGGCTCGAGGGGTCTGTGAGCCCTAGCCCTAGCTTTACAGCATCTCGGCTAGACAGTTGGGATTCTAAAATTCTTCAAGACACTGTCCCACAGCATCTTGACTCTTAGCCCAAGGTATGTCATTGGTATACGAATATAATATTCTGCATCCTCTCTATTATTTTTTACTCTCTGTGAATATGTAAAGCAGTAATCTTTTCAATCTATTAGATTAATTTGGTGATATAAATAATTGAATAAATATCAATTATTAATTTGGCAGTGTTTTTACTATTAAAAGATAATTCGTTGTCTGACATCTTAATTGTTAACTATTTTAGTAGTTCCCAGTAATATGAAATTAAAGTCATAGATTCTGCATTTAAGTAATGTTTGGAAATTAGACAAATAAATCAAAAAATAGTAATAACATGCTAGATGCCCAATTGAGGAATGCCGATATCAGTACAGGAAAACAGAGAGAATGTTAAGGATAGTTATAGAGAAGTTAGTGTTTGAGATAAATCTTAAAGAATACATAGCCTGAAAGCATAAATAATACAATTTGACAATGTACACTTTGCTAGGCACTGCTGTGTGCTGAGATTTCAGAAGTGGGCTGTAAACACAAGATTACTAACTTCACAGTGTATTAAGTCTAGTGGGACATATAACTATTAAATAAGTAAACAAACAAGTAAATTTTCCTAAAATGCAAAGGATTAATTTACAAAAAAAAATTATCAGTGTAGCTAACTTATATATGATGATGCCACATTGAGGTGGTCAAGAGCTTGGTAAACTTTTAGGACAGAGAGAAGAAGAGCAGGACTGGCTAATGCATGGAGAGTGAGGAAGCAATGCATGATGTCCACGGAAAGGCCCAATTCTAAAGTTCTTTGTAGGGGAAGACAAAGATTTGGGAATTTCTACTAAGTGTGACAGAAAGCCAGGGAGTGGGAAGTTAGACGATCTAATCTTCCATTGAAAGTTCTGGAATGTGGGTAGAGAATTTTACTAGGGTGCCAACATAGCAAGTGACTTGTTGGGACAGTATTAGATAGATGACTTCAGTGTGGTCTAAAGTAATGGTAGTGCAAATTAAGAGATGTGGGTATATTTTCATGATATGTTTGAGTTGAGAGAACTCACTGAGGAATGGAGAAGTGAGTGGTTTAAGGTTGAGAATATTTTTCGGCTTGAAAAACTGAATGGTGTGTGAGGACAAATGAACTCTGAAGTTTATCTTTATACTTGCTGTTGTGGAAATGCCTTTTACACTTCTATGTGGATGACAAAAAGTAGGTGGTTAAGTCAAGGATAGAGATTCTAACGTGAAATCACCAGAAACTAGTTTCTATGTCTTATTTCATTTTGTCTTTATAACAAACTTTTGAGAGAGTTATTACTAAAAATATTTTAAGTGAGGAAATGCATATTAGGAATATTGAGTTATTGTCAAAAGTGCTGTAGCTTTAAAAAGGTAGAATGAAAATTTGGATTACAGATGCTATAGCTTAATAGGCTTTGCTATAGCTTTATAGGCTGTTCTCTTTTCATTGCTTTGAGTGGGTAGATGGAGGGTGTGGCTGGAGGGGATTCCTATGCAAACATCAAAACAAACAAACAAACAAACCACAAACATAAAAACCATTAGCTAAAAGCCATGGTACACTCATTTGCATTTGGATGATGTGTTCAGTATGTTTATTACCCAGAGGTGCTGAGAGGAAGGAAATCACCTTAGAGAGGAAGGTGGGTGGACAGGTTACATGCTGAGACTATTCTTTTCAACTATGGAATGTTCTTAAATTATTTTGATCAGGAAAGATTGCTCTGGTCTTATTGGGGAGGACTAATTGGAAGGGTCTTAGGCTGGTAGTAGAAATTTTTTCTGTATTAGAAATAGTAAGGATTTGATTTGTACCAGCAGCAATGGAATGGAGATGATTAGATAGCATTGTCAGATTATTTAGAAGTTAAGTTTTTTTTCTGGTAACTGGACTCCCAGAACAAAAAATAATTATAAACTAACATAATGTATTTCTGAATTAAGACATAAGATTAATGATGAAGAGTTTAAATGCAATAAAAATGCAGTAAACATACATACAAAGAGTTAATTTGAAGGTAAACTAATAACAATTTAGTCATATTGACTTATAATAATATATTTTACCTTTAGGAGTGCCAAGACTACCTTTTCAAGATAGCCAATTAAGTGCGTACTTCATCTAAATTAGCTAATTATGTGGTAAAGAAAACACCTATCTCCACTGTAAGTTATTGTCCCTATCCAGTCCATCACTCAGATTAATCTTAAAGCCCCAGTTGAAGAAAACATTTCACACTTCTTCCTGTAGCAGTTGCTCCCTGCATCAATAAGATAAAAGGTTTTCTCTGGTCTGCTGTGGAAGAAAACATGAACTATGGTTCTAAGACTGAGGTTGCCCTGGCAGCTTAGAGTTTTTATTACCTTTTAAGTAGATGTCTGTTTTTCTGATTCATTGTTGGGCATCTCCGGTGGCCGCAGGGAACCCCAACAGGTTTTTCCTTTCCCTAGAGTGTTGGGGCCAAAGGGATTGCCCTTTTCTCCCCCGCCAGGACATGGGTCGAAAAGAGATTCCAAAAGATGGGTGAGCACGCCGCTGCTCTCCCAGATAGGGAACAAACACACACGCAGCGGGGGTTCTGTCAGGCAGTTCCGTTTATTGTTACACAAAAGATCATATTTATATGCNAGTGGGAAGTTAGACGATCTAATCTTCCATTGAAAGTTCTGGAATGTGGGTAGAGAATTTTTATTAGGGTGCCAACATAGCAAGTGACTTGTTGGGACAGTATTAGATAGATGACTTCAGTGTGGTCTAAAGTAATGGTAGTGCAAAGTAAGAGATGTGGGTATATTTTCATGATATGTTTGAGTTGAGAGAACTCACTGAGGAATGGAGAAGTGAGTGGTTTAAGGTTGAGAATATTTTTCGGCTTGAAAAACTGAATGGTGTGTGAGGACAAATGAACTCTGAAGTTTATCTTTATACTTGCTGTTGTGGAAATGCCTTTTACACTTCTATGTGGATACTTTTACAACTCTATGTGGATGACAAAAAGTAGGTAGTTAAGTACAGGATAGAGATTCTAATGTGAAATCACCAGAAACTAGTTTCTATGTCTTATTTCATTTTGTCTTTATAACAAACTTTTGAGAGAGTTATTACTAAAAATATTTTAAGTGAGGAAATGCATATTAGGAATATTGAGTTATTGTCAAAAGTGCTGTAGCTTTAAAAAGGTAGAATGAAAATTTGGATTACAGATGCTATAGCTTAATAGGCTGTTCTCTTTTCATTGCTTTGAGTGGGTAGATGGAGGGTGTGGCTGGAGGGGATTCCTATGCAAACATCAAAACAAACAAACAAATAAACCACAAACATAAAAACCATTAGCTAAAAGCCATGGTACACTCATTTGCATTTGGATGATGTGTTCAGCATGTTTATTACCCAGAGGTGCTGAGAGGAAGGAAATCACCTTAGAGAGGAAGGTGGGTGGACAGGTTACATGCTGAGACTATTCTTTTCAACTATGGAATGTTCTTAAATTATTTTGATCAGGAAAGATTGCTCTGGTCTTATTGGGGAGGACTAATTGGAAGGGTCTTAGGCTGGTAGTAGAAATTTTTCTGTATTAGAAATAGTAAGGATTTGATTTGTACCAGCAGCAATGGAATGGAGATGATTAGATAGCATTGTCAGATTATTTAGAAGTTAAAAGGTTTTTTTCTGGTAACTGGACTCCCAGAACAAAAAATAATTATAAACTAACATAATGTATTTCTGAATTAAGACATAAGATTAATGATGAAGAATTTAAATGCAATAAAAATGCAGTAAACATACATACAAAGAGTTAATTTGAAGGTAAACTAATAACAATTTAGTCATATTGACTTATAATAATATATTTTACCTTTAGGAGTGCCAAGACTACCTTTTCAAGATAGCCAATTAAGTGCGTGCTTCATCTAAATTAGCTAATTATGTGGTAAAGAAAACACCTATCTCCACTGTAAGTTATTGTCCCTATCCAGTCCATCACTCAGATTAATCTTAAAGCCCCAGTTGAAGAAAACATTTTGCACTTCTTCCTGTAGCAGTTGCTCCCTGTATCAATAAGATAAAAGGTTTTCTCTGGTCTGCTGTGGAAGAAAACATGAACTATGGTTCTAAGACTGAGGTTGCCCTGGCAGCTTAGAGTTTTTATTACCTTTTAAGTAGATGTCTGTTTTTCTGATTCATTGTTGGGCATCTCCGGTGGCCGCAGGGAACCCCAACAGGTTTTTCCTTTCCCTAGAGTGTTGGGGCCAAAGGGATTGCCCTTTTCTCCCCCGCCAGGACATGGGGCGAAAAGAGATTCCAAGAGATGGGTGAGCACGCCGCTGCTCTCCCAGATAGGGAACAAACACACACGCAGCAGGGGTTCTGTCAGGCAGTTCCGTTTATTGTTACACAAAAGATCATATTTATATGCTTAGCAGGTGGGGATTTCCAAGCTTAGGCCAATCCTTGAAAAGGTCAAATGTGCACATGCCTTGCCTCTCTATGCTTAGCCTTCCCCCCTTAACTTCCCTTGGGCGCCACCTTTTATCTGTTTAGGCCATCTGTTGTTTTTGCTTAGAAAAAGGGTGCAGTCCCATAATTCATCAGAATATTTTTCTCTTCTTTTGATATTGATGAAAATTCTTTAACCTGTGTCTTGGTATTATTGACATTTCCATTATGCAAATACATAATGACCTTGTGAAATAATATAAAGCCACATAAGTTGACTATGACAATTCATTGTGCAGAGGGGTTGTTATACATCAGAAGCCTAATTCTATAAAGGTTCGAAAGGAGCTCCATAGACCAGTGGAGAAATTCCTGTAAGGTAAGTTCATGTACTTATTTAAATATTCAAGATATGTTCTACAGACCTGGGAGATTTAACAATCATATTTTAAGATAAATGTCAAAGAGGAAATCATGTGTTTGAAATGGTCGAAAGATGAGATGCCTGTTTAGAGATCTGGTTAAATCAGTAAAAGGTTTAAGCTATTTTTCTGACAAATTTAACTATTCAACATAGGAACAGTTGGTGAAATTTGAATATGGACTATAGATTAGATAGTAGTATCATATCATATCATATCAATGTTAAATTTTGTGAATTCAGTAATTTAATATGGTTAATTAAGGAAATATCCTTCTTTTGGGGAAAACCCACTGAAGTATTTAGAGGTAAAGGGGTATCATGTATGCAACCTACTGTGAAATGGGTCAAAAATATATATATATATATTATACATGTGTGTGTATGTGTGNTAGTTCTTTCAAAAACAATTTTTAAATAGTGGACATAATTTTAATTATAGAATTGAGAATCATTAGTTTAGAGTTCAGTGGCATACATTTTGAGAGTACTATTAATACAATTATAATTGAAGAAATCCAAGTAGTATTCTCTCTCATTAAGTTATATTTCATAACAAGGATTTCCAGCTTCATTCCATAGAGTAAAGTAGAATGAATGTCACTGAGTAATGCTATTTAGAAATCAGGATTTGTGACGCTCAAATGTTCTTCAATAGGGTTTGTCTTTTTTTTCCAGGGAGACTGACCAATCATAACTCATAATTAAAACTGTCAGTTTCTCAGCAAAATATGAGTCTTCAAGTAATTCAAGAAATATATTACTCTCCCTTATTTTTCTTCTCCAGTGTCCTTTAAAATGCAGGATTTTAAAGTATGGTGCAGCATTCACTATGTAGAAAAGAATAGAGCAATTTTACCTGGAGCTTAAAAATACCAGCTGATCCGTTACATATACACATATAAAAATTATACCATTGCAAAACCTTTTTATGATAAAATTTCATGCATCTTTTAGTTTAAATTTTTTTTATATTTAAAACTAAAATTATGGATTTCCAATTCACTTTTTTTTTTCATGACAGTTAGATAAAATATTCTAAAGGTACTTCAGTGGATGTTTATAACCTCAAGTTCTAACCTTCTTTATCCCTAATATTATATAATATACCTAAAGAATACTGATATGGAAAAGAAAAATATGTCTGGTTTGTAACTCTTTAAAACTCTCTTTCTTCTAGATTATCTCAAGTTGATACTATAAATTCACATAGATATATAATTTTAAATTAAAATGATCTATATATGTAATCTGGAGATATATATATATCTCCAGAATGTTTAAAAAATTATTTTAGTAATTTTTTCATTAATAAAAAACATGTAAATGTGTAATAATACATTTAATTTTATCTATTTGTTTAGCACTTTTGGATTGTGAAGAACATGGCAAATTTCAACTACAGACTACTTTTAAAAGCCATTTAAATGCCATTTTAAATGTCATTAGAAACATTTTTTATAATTAACTTAAAACATTTTAGTACCACTTCATATTTTTAACTTTTTTATTTTTAAGGGTTCTGAAATATCTGATATTTTCAAAATAGGAGATTAAGAATTGGTAAAAGGACATGAAAAACAAATACATTGCATAGTGTTGAATATAATAATTATCCTGATTACAGCATCACATATTGCACTCAGGTATTGATATTCAGCTCTGTGTTGGGCCAGCGGGATCAGGAGGACCTGAAAGCTGCAACAAAGTAGCGAGGGAGCCTCACCTTGTGAACTCCACTCCTCCCCTCCATCTTGTGAACTCCACTCCTCCCCTCTATCTTGTGAACTCCACCCCCTTCCCTCTCCCCCTCCCTCCCCAGAAGGTGGGAACTGGAAACTGAACCCTGCTCAATTCCTTACCATATGTAGGCAAAAAACTCACCAACAGCCCTCCCCTATAAATCCCCACTTGTATACATCCCGGGAGCAACTTCCTCAGCCTCACTCCCTTGCGGGGCCGTGGAACCCCACCCGGGAGCACCCCCATTAAAGCCTACCCTAAATTTACTGCCTGGCTCCTTGTTTTCTTTGCTCTGGGTTTGAGACTAAAACCTTCAAGATTCAAACCTAACCGGGAGGAAGTTGAGGCCACGCTCTGGTGGGAGGCCTCCCTCCTCTCGTTACCAGGACCTCATCTGAGCCCCACGCCTCCAGACACCGGGTAAGTTCCCCCAATTCTGTGCCCTGATCCGGTAGTCCTGCCTGAAAACACGCGGCTGTGTCAGGACTACTCTACAAAGTCACCAGGTGACTCATACTTGGCACCTGAGGATCGGGAGATGTCCCCCTCCTCAGACAGCCTCCTTCCCTCCATCCAAAGCCTGGGATTCTAAACGGGGACGCCTGTTTTAATCCCTGGCCTGCCCAGCAGGAAGTATGGGAACTGCCTAATCTAAATTCATTTTAAGTGGACCGACCTCTCCTTCTTGAACTCCTGGGGTCCCCCTCACATTTCCGAGCTCCTGGAGCTCAACCTTAACTTCTTGTATGCTTCTCTGCTCTCCAACTTCTACAGTCATTGTTAAGCTCCTGACCCTTTTTTACTTCCACTCTGGAACCAGACCGGGTTTCATTTTGAATTAACTGGCTTCTCCTTTCTGAATTCTACTTTAGCTTCCTCCTCCT
>NW_007734474.1:31793-36376 GCF_000696425.1 Galeopterus variegatus
ATTGCCAACTGTCCTACCCACCCATTTCAAAGTCCTCCTTACTCGGACACCCCCCTTTTTTCACATCAGCTCCATCAGCCCTAAATGCCCCTAAATTTTCAAACCCTCTACCCTGGCAGAAGCTATTCTCTTAGTCCCCTGTTTCCTTTTTCAGTCATTCCTGCCCTCAAACTCCCATTCCCGACCTGGTGAGAATGGCATTTAAAGCTTTTAATGCGTGGGAGGAAATGGCCAAACTTAAAAGACAAGCCTGGGTCCAGCAGAGGGTCCAACTCCAAATCCAAGCCTTGGTAGCAGCCCTGCAGCCAGCTGGCTCTGGGAGCCAATGGAAAGGGGTAACCCAATGAATTCCCCCTCTGGGAGCCTGCTTCAAGTGTGGCGCTGATGTACAACTGGGCCTGCCAATGTCCAAATCCAAAGGAGCCAACATGCCCTTGTCCTCAATGCCAGAGGATGTGCCACTGGAAGTCTGACTGCCCCGACGTCAGAGGGTCCCTGGCACCTCCACGCAGAGGAAACTCCGAGTCAGTAAGTCCCCCTTTCCAGCTCCTTGGTCTGGATGATGACGATGGGGCCCAAAGTCGGAAACCCCTCTTGCCCACGCCAAGCCCAAGGTCATGCTCCACGTAGCAGGTAAGTCCATTTCCTTCCTGTTGGACACGGGGGCTACCTACTCTGTTCTGCCTTCCTACTTGGGCACCAACTACCCCTCCCCAGTGGCGGTCTTGGGAATTGATGGCACCTCTTCTAATCCACGGACCACCCTGCCCCCTTTCCTGTAGCCTGGAAGGATTTCCCTTTTCTCATCCTTTCCTAATAATCCTCTCCTGCTCTGTCCCCCTCCTCGGCCAGGATATCCTTCACAAGCTTCAGGCCACCATTCATCTTTCCCCCTCACCCACCATTACTGCCAGCCTTCTCAATTTCCCTGGGTCTAGGGGTCATCGGCTCAACTTTGAATCCCCACAGTTACTTACCTAGGCATATCCCTAACCCCCACTTCCAAGTCTCTTACAGGGGACTGTATCTGCCTCCTCTGGGATCTCCAACCTCCCCAGAGTGCTGACGATATCCTCTCCTTTTTGGGTTTCTTCCAACAGTGGATCCCCAACTTCGCCCTCCTAGCATGACCTTTATACAAGGCAGCTAAGGACACCCTGCAGGGACCATTAACTGACCCCACCACTGTTAAACACCTTTTCTCTAGGCTATGGGATTATCTCACTGCAGGACCCACTCTGGCTCTCCCGGACCCTTCAAAGCCCTTTCATCTATTAGATGAGCATTCTGGCTTGGCTACTGGCCTCCTGGCTCAGCCTGCAGGACCAGCCTATCGGGCAGTGGCGTAGCTATCAACACAGCTAGATGTCACAGTCCAGGGATGGCAGCCATGTATCAGGGCATTGGCAGCTGCCAGCTCCCTGACCAAAGAAGCTCTCAAGCTTACCTTGGGCCAACCCCTCATTGTCTTTTCCTCCCATCACTTGGGGGACCTGCTCAGCCACAAATCCCTCGCCCATTTGACTCTTTCCAGAATCCAACTGTACCACCTCCTTTTTGTCAAAAATCCCCAGATTTCTTTATCCACCTCCCCCCGCTTATACCCCATGACCCTTCTGCCTACTCCCTCCACCACTATCAACCCTTTACATTCCTGTCCTTAACTTTTAGAGGACTTTATTCAACCAGCCCCTATCTAATCCTGGCCATGTTCTTTCCATAGATGGTAGCTTTTTCATTGTCCTGGATGGCCAAAGGCATGAAAGCCTATGAGGTCATTACTCTAAATACCACCTTAGAGGCTGTATCCATTTCCTCTGGGAACAACCTCTCAAAAGGAAGAGCTGATAGCTCTCACTCAGGCCCTCCACCTGTCCAAGGGAAAACGGGTCACTATACACACAAATTCCAGATATGCTTTCCTCATCACCCATACTCATTCTGTCCTCTGGCAAGAACGAGGATTACTCACAACTAAAGGGACCCAAATAATCAATGGGCCCCTCATCTCAAAGCTACTTGAGGCCCTTAGCCTCCCAACTGGGAGGTAGCCCCAGCTCTTCTCCTTTTCCTCAACACAGCCCATTCCCCCTCATATACTGAAGAAGAAAATCAGACCCTCAAGCAGTTGGGGGGAGTTATCAGGGACAAGGGTTGGATTTTTATCCAGAATAAGGTCACCCTCCTGGACTATCTAGCCTGCAGCATCATTACAGATGTCCACCCATCCCTCCACATTGGCCCAAAAGCTTTATATCGGTTCCTAGAACCACTTTTCCATAACCCACACCTCCCAAAGCTCATTGAGGAGGTTCATCAGTCTTGCAATACCTGTTCTGCTGTTAACTCTTAAGGGGGAATTTGCAGGTTAGGACCTAACCATCAACTCCAAGGCCATCAGCTGGGGGAGGACTGGCAGCTTGATTTCACCCATATGCCATGTCACAAAACCTATCGTTACTTACTAACTTTGGTGGACACCTTTACAGGATGGATTGAGGCTTACCCCACAGCTCGAAAAACAGTGGACGTGGTAGCTGCTGTACCCATTAAACATATCATCCCAAGGTTTGGCCTCCCACAGACCCTACAATCTGACAATGGCCCAGCCTTTACCTCCAGTGTCACCCAGCAGGTCTCCAAAAGTATGAACGTCACCTGGAAACTCCACATCCCTTACCATCTCCAATCCTCAGGTAAGGTTGAGCGAGCCAACGGCCTCCTCAAAAAAATGTATGCTGGCCCCCTCCAAAGATGTATGGATGGCACAGCCCTTGGGGCCTACCTGGGTTCGGCTATCACATCACCATTCTCCTCCTGACTCTGTCTCTTAGTCCCACAGCTACTGATTCAGGATACAGATGGAGATTTTAGTTAAAAGAAACCTGGACAAAGTGTGTCTATCTGTGCAGAGTTCTGCAGGTATTAAAGCAGAAGCTTAATGAAAAAAAAGTGGTAAAAAGGCTTTTTGAAAATTAGACTGCTATGAGAAATGTTATCAGAACTGTCAGCATATATTTTTCCCCTGGGTTTACTGGTCAAACAGAGTTGCATTTATCTCTGCTAGAAGTTTTTAATGCCAAAGTTGTGAATGCAGCCAAAAACAGATCATTTTGTGTACAGTTCTTAGACAAATAATGCTAATTTAGTATTGTTGCTAGAAAGGAAACAAGATTGTAGGAAAAGAGGAAATATAAGAAAGCTATAAAGATGTAGTTGTGGTTAGGAAGGTTAAAAAGAAAAAAATACTTTGTATGGGAAAGCATCTTGTGTAGTGAATTTTGTCCTAGAATAAAATGGCTGGATTGCTCCAGAATAAAAAGAAGTATGGGGACAAGGAAAAAAAAGTTTAAGCACCTCACAGAAGGTCTGAGTAAGTTGTAATAGTGGTTTGTGAAGGGTAAATTTATAAAAGAAATTTGCAATTGCCAGGCCTCAGTTAATTTCTCTATCCCCGCTTTTTGTCTTGGACCCCCTCACTGCAGATAGAGGCGGCACCTGCATGTTCCTGAATGAAGAATGCTGTTACTACATCAATGAAACAGGTGTAGTAAAAACCAATCTCCACACTCTCGCCAAAGTTCATGAGTCCTTTCAGACCCAGTACCACCGGGGAGACCCTGCCTCACATCAGTGGTGGCAAAACCCATTAACCACATGGCTCCTCCCCCTATTAAGGCCACTGCTTATTTTCAGGATACTGTTAACCGCGGCCACTTGTCTCCTTCCTTCATTCAGGAAAGAGAGGTGTCTAGGGTATCCGTCAACCAGCTCCTGCTCCACTCCTACTCCCGCATGCCCACTTCCAACAACCCCTATGATGCCCCTTACTCAGCAGGAAGTAGCCAGATCTGAGTCATCACCCTGTAACAACAAAAAAGATCAGAATGTTGGGCCAGCAGGATCAGGAGGACCTGAAAGGAGCAACAAAGTAGCGATGGAGCCTCCATCTTGTGAACTCCACCCCTCTCCTCCATCTTGTTAACTCCACCCCCCTTCCCTTTCCTCCCTACTTCCCCAGAAGGAGGGAACCAGAAACTGAACCCTGCTCAATTCCTTAGCATATATGGGCAAAAAACTTACCAGCAGCCCTCCCCTATAAATACCCACTTGTATACATTCTGGGCGTGACTTCCCCGGCCTCACTCCCTTGCGGTGCCATGGAACCTTGCCCAGGAGTGCCCCCATTAAAGCCTACCCTAAATTTACTGCCTGGCTTCTGGTTTTCTTTGCTCCAGTTCAAGACTAAAACCTTCAAGATTCAAACCTAACACTCTGTACCCCACAAATATGTATAATCAACTATGTTACAATAAAAAACAAACAAAATTTAAAAAACTAAACAAGTATTTATATAATGGCATTTAATGGATTCTATATTACAATGAGATCAGTTTTAATCTTATAAAATTATAAAATAGTCTATTATAATTTATATAACATTATCACCAAGTGAAAAAAATTGAATCTCAACTGAATGTACATTTTTCACTTCTAATTTTATTACTAGAGAAAGTTGGGATGGTGTTGAAAAAGTAGTTTCAATATTATGTTAAATTTTAATGCTTAAAAAAGAAAAAAAA
>NW_007734474.1:36762-50686 GCF_000696425.1 Galeopterus variegatus
AAACAAAATTTAAAAAACTAAACAAGTATTTATATAATGGCATTTAATGGATTCTATATTACAATGAGATCAGTTTTAATCTTATAAAATTATAAAATAGTCTATTATAATTTATATAACATTATCACCAAGTGAAAAAAATTGAATCTCAACTGAATGTACATTTTTCACTTCTAATTTTATTACTAGAGAAAGTTGGGATGGTGTTGAAAAAGTAGTTTCAATATTATGTTAAATTTTAATGCTTAAAAAAGAAAAAAAAACCCTCTTTTATTATAACAACTATTTCTTTTAACTTTTTCCTTGGAAATAAGTTCAAAGTTACAAAAAGCTGAAAAAATAAAAATCACAGAATACCCTTTATCTACATTCACCTGTGGTTAACATTTTACCCCACATTTGCATTTTACTCCATTTGTTTGGTCTCTCTCCTTCGCTTTCTCTCTCTGTCTCTCTCCATATGTACATTTTTGGTTTTGTTTTTGACAATAGCTAGTTAAAAGTATTGGCTTAAGATTAAAAAATATATAATACTATAGGAAAAGGTATACGAAACTAAACAAGTAGCCTAGATACCCCTGACTAGGCATCTTGGTTAAAGAATATCTGAAATATAATTTTATCATATATAAGAAACAAATAATCATGTTTTGTAGAGGATTCATAAAGCAAATGTACTTCACAGGGCCTGGTTTTCCAAAGACTTGCATTTTCAAATATTGACCTTGCAAAGGACAGGAAATTTTCCTCAGGCTATAAAGTCTCTAGTATAAGATAAAAGATTTGTGTCACAGCAAGGTTGCTGACTCAAGGACAGACTAGTTACTGATTGATATGTATAGATACTGGGAAAGCTGCTGGAGGGAAAAGGAATGTTGTTTGCTAATCAAGCCTTTGTTGGTGGATCACTTAATTGTCTAAGGGAATGTCATCTGACTTGTTTTTACTGCATGTTACCAGCTTCTATTGTTAAACTTGTTAAACGGTACTTAGCAACAACCTCACCTATGTTCTCTTCCTGAAATTTCCTGGTCTGGAGAATAAATGCAGGAAGAGAACCACAATTCGTGGTTAATTTCCCAAATGGAAGGAATGCCTCATGCTTGAAGGTCCTGGGATATTAACCCCTTTCTGGGGCTTCTCACTGCTCAGAAGAGATGGGCTTTGAGTAACGTTGGTGGCTCTGGCACCCAGGGGAAAAGGGGTGACAAATCCGTGGGAGGCAAAGCAACATGTTTCCTGTTTTACAGGGATGTTGTAAACACTCATACAAAATGATTCAATGAAGACCTCTAAACACTGTAAAATGTTACAGAAATAAGAAAATATTTCTTAGAAATTTGTAGAAATTAGGAGACAGGAGGTGAAATGAAGATAATTCAAATGCTGTAAATGCTGTAGAAGAGAAGGAACAAACAACAGAAAATTTTTTTCACAATTATTTTAATTTAAAATTTCTTTAAAATTTTGAAATGATCTCAGAGTTACAGAAAAGTTGTAGAGATAGCATAGAGAGTTCTCATATATACCCTTTACCCAGATTCTGCTAATACTTAACATCTTATGTAACCATAGCATCAAAACTAGGAAGTTAATATTGGTATATTATTAAGTAAACTACAGATCTTACATTTCACCAGGGTAGATGGATATACAGTTCGAACACTGACCACCTACAGTACAGAAAAGAGCAGGGGGAATGGTTGGGAATAAATCTGAACATAAAAAGGAAAAGCACACTGGGAATGTACAAATCAATCAACCTTTCTCCATTGACACAATCACTGCATTTCCTTTTTCCTTATAAAGAGGGTCCCAATACTTCACTCCATACCAAATCTTTCCTTTGTGCTCTCAGTCCTCCCACATATCAGAAGTTGGAATACTCCTGGTACAATAAGTTTTTTCAATTTATTCATTTCTTTTATTTTGATACTGGTATTTTCATATTTGGTATATATATATATATTTTTTCGTGACCAGCAACGGATCGCAACCCTCAGTGTCGCGCCCGGACCGGACCGGGACTGGCTACGGGATCGCAACCCTCGGTGTTGCACCCGCACCTCGCTCAGCCAGTGAGTGGCTGGTCTGTATGTGGGATCCAAACCCTCGGCGGGAGCGCCACCACACTCCCAAGTGGTGCACTGTAGCAGTGCGTCACCGGGCTGGCCCCATATTTGGTATATTTTTTGATATTTTATTTACTTTTTAAAAATTGTCGCTAAATACACGGAAAATAAACTTTACCACTTAAGCTATCCATAAGTGTACATTTTGTGGTATTAGGTTTCTGTTCACATTTTTATGCAACCATCACTACCATCCATCTTCAGAACATTTTTATCTGGACCCCAACTAAAATTTTGTATTAATGAACAATAAGTTTTTCTCCATCTCCCAAGACCCTACCAACCACCATTCAACTTTCTGTCTTTGTGAATTTAACTACTAAAGTTAACTCATACAAGTGGAATCATACAACATTTGTTCTTTCGTGTCTACCTTATTTTAGTTAATGTAATAAAGATATTACAAGATATTACAAGGTTTATATGTGTTGTAGCATGTGTCAGAATTTCCTTCCTTTTAAAAACTGAATAATATCCCCTTGTATATACCATATTTTGTTTACTCTTCATCTGTCGATAGAAACTTAGGTTGCTTTCATCTTTTGGCTATTATGAATAAGGCTGCTATGAAAATGGTTGGATGAACATGTTCTTGCTTTTAATTCTTTTAATTCTTACTATTTTTAAAATGCAATTATTATACAAATTATTATCTGAAATATTCAATTATATATGTTAAAAAATGATTACTTAACTTATTTGTTGAACAATACCATCACCATTTGTGGAAGTTTTAATATTAATGGTAAGAATTACTGCAAAATAGCTTTTTTTTTTTTAGTTGTTAGAAACCTCAGATTTTTTCTAATTTTGGAGATTTTAAATCAACTAAACCAAAACACAAATCAAAAAATATAAAGGAATAAAACCTCTATATAGTAGATTCAAAACAAACCCTTACAGAAAATAATAGCATAAATTGTCCTGAACTAGCATCAGTACTGCAGCACTACCTCACTTTTCTTATCAGATGAAATAACAGTACAGAAGTGTTAGCAGAACACAAAGAAAAAAGTTAGAAAAAAAGACAGATGGAGGAACAAATGCAAGAAAATCTTGTACAAAAGAAATATGCATGTTTGAAACAGGGTTAAAATAATTTATATTAGGAAAATAATGTAAGAATTTATCCTAAAATTTTACATGGCCTTAGATGTTCTTTAAAAAGCTTACAGGCAAAAAAATTAAAGAGTTATTATAATAAAGTATTGTACTTTTCTTTAATGAAAATGTATTTGCCGTGATTAAAATTCCTTATTTTTCCTACTTCACTGGTTTTCTTCTTGCTAACTGCTATCATTCGTTTTAGTCTGCAGTTAAAACTTTATCAAATGACCATCGTGCAGCAAATTAATTTAAAAATATGTACTAAAATTTCGTTGTATTGCATTTTTTTTAACATGACGTATCATATTACTTCTGCCTGAAAATACTTCAATGGAAATAGTGATATTAGAAAGATGTCATTGTATATGACAAATAACTGATTTTCTTTCTTTAAGGAACATTGAACTACTTTACATATTAAAGAATAACATGTTATTGTTGAAAAATGGGTTGTTTATTGTGAAATTGAGTCTACAGTTGATAAAATATTAGAGTTAGGAAAGGATACTTTAATTAGAAAAGTGGGACCAAAACTTAGTATTTTAGTTAAGATTAAAAACTACTTCATGTTAAGATAAAAGTTTATATTATATGGAGAGTCAGCATGCCATAGGGAAAGAATAGGCAGTTATAATTACGAATATTGACTGTCGTTCTTAACTGATTAACTTTAGGTATTTGCTTAATGTTTTTGTAGATCGGGGCTTATTTTTGTTTTCAGGGGTTTTTTTGTTTGTTTTTGTTTCTTTTTTAGTTTTTTAATCTGCGTTCTGAGTGACCTCATAGGTTTTTAGTGAAAAGTAATGAGACAGTGTCTTTAAAGCATTCAGTAATGTCTGACACATTTATTTTACATTCACAGTTTGGTACGCACTAGACTCTCCTCTACCCTCTATTTATCCCATTAATTTCATTGACTGATGCTTTCCATTCCCTCTGTACAGCAAATTGATGATAATAAGTCAAATATTTTGGAAACAATTTGATAATAAGTCAAATATTTTGGGAGCAATTTTAGCATTATGTATGGACAAGATACTGCGTGTCTAAGAGGCCAGGAGCAACTGAGAGCATTAGAGTTTNAGCAAATTGATGATAATAAGTCAAATATTTTGGAAACAATTTGATAATAAGTCAAATATTTTGGGAGCAATTTTAGCATTATGTATGGACAAGATACTGCGTGTCTAAGAGGCCAGGAGCAACTGAGAGCATTAGAGTTTAATTGTGCACTGCCCAGTACTACGGCGGTAAAAGAACACAAAACAAACCTAATCCTACCTCAGTTTTGATTGAGATTCTCTTATCTTTTTATGCGAATAGAGTTCTTCAAATGAGATTGGAGTCATTTCCTTTTCACATTTATATAATTGATTACCCTCCTTAGTCATTCTGAGTATTTAAAATAGATTGTAATTAATGTGCAGAATTATGCAGGTGATGGAGGAACTAAGAAGCCAAATGAGGGTCCATTAGGCTAACCAGAAATTAGCAAGAGCAGGAAACTGATCTCACCCCTTAGCAGGAAGGGCAAACGGAGGAGGAAGTGTACCTGAGCCCAGGCTCACTTGCGGAAGCTGGAGCTATGGCCAGCCTGTGAACAAGACCTGAAAGCACCTAAGAGATTCGGAAGCATGGTATGCACCACTGGAGGCACAGAGCCAGGGTGAAATACCCTGGTTTTTCCCTTCCTCCTTTCACCTCGCCCACTATTACCTCTCATTGGATGAATCCAAGGGGAAATGAGCTGGTATAGAAGCTGGGAAACTAGCTTGCAGGAGTCAGACCCCTGTGATACAGAGTAGTAGAGGAAGGAATGGGGTCACAATCTGAATTGTCCCTGAACCAGCACAATGGGTAATATGAAATAAGTAAAGAAGCCTTTCTTAGACTTTTTTCTCATTACATTTGAACAAAATAGCACAGCTGTAATTTGTGCAATTATTTTTCATGAAATAATGCTTTAAATACTGATTTTTAAGAGTATTTTTCTGACTTCCTATTGCATATGAAATGACAAGAATTTTTTTTCAATTTTCTAAATTTTTAATTGACATAATAATTGTACATGTTGAAGAGGTACACGCGATATTTGAATTCATGTGTATAATGTGTAATGAGCAAAACAGGGTAACTAGCATATCTATAACTTCAAACATTTGTCATTTCTTTGTGTTGGGAATATTCAAAATNTAACTAGCATATCTATAACTTCAAACATTTGTCATTTCTTTGTGTTGGGAATATTCAAAATTCTCTCTTCTAGCTATTTGAAATTATGCTATAAATTATTATTAACTGTAGTCACCCTACACTGTCCTCCTACGTCTATGAAGTCAACTCTTTCAGCTTCCACATATGAGTGAGAACATTCAGTATTTACCTTTCTGTGCCTGGCTTATTTCACTTAAAATAATGCACTCCAGGCTCATTAATATTGCTGCAGATGACAGGGTTTTAGAGCTGTAATTTGTGCAATTATTTTTCATGAAATAATGCTTTAAATACTGATTTTTAAGAGTATTTTTCTGACTTCCTATTGCATATGAAATGACAAGAATTTTTTTTCAATTTTCTAAATTTTTAATTGACATAATAATTGTACATGTTGAAGAGGTACACGCGATATTTGAATTCATGTGTATAATGTGTAATGAGCAAAACAGGGTAACTAGCATATCTATAACTTCAAACATTTGTCATTTCTTTGTGTTGGGAATATTCAAAATCCTCTCTTCTAGCTATTTGAAATTATGCTATAAATTATTATTAACTGTAGTCACCCTACACTGTCCTCCTACGTCTGTGAAGTCAACTCTTTCAGCTTCCACATATGAGTGAGAACATTCAGTATTTACCTTTCTGTACCTGGCTTATTTCACTTAAAATAATGCACTCCAGGCTCATTAATATTGCTGCAGATGACAGGGTCTTATTGCAGATGACAGGGTTTTAGTCTTTTTTTATGGCTGAATAGTGTTCCTAGAGTATTAGATATATATGGTATGGCTGACCTGCTGTGTTGCTGTGCTTCCCAGGGGACATGGCCACCACTGAGGCAGCTGTCAGGGCCAGGTGTGGATGCCTGAGAGTGAAGAAGTTACTGGCTAAGTTACAGTGGTTCCCAGGGGATGTGGTTACCACCAGGGCAGCTGTCAGGGCCAGGCGTGGGCACTCCAGGGCATGAGGGGGGCTGGCCTGCCATGTTGTGGTGGGTCCTAGGGAGCATGTTCATTGCCAGGGTATCATGACAAGAAGTTTTAAAATAAATAACATCATAGCTATAACTAAAAATGAAAAATAAATATTTTCAGCTTAATTTCATATCATTTCTCCAAAGATGTCTGTTTTTTTTTTTTTTTAAGACATCTAAGCAATGTTGCCAAGCAAGAATTTGGTATATGAGTGAGCCTTACATGAAGAGTCAAACTAAAGTTGTAGACAGTCCCCAGCACATATATAATACTGTTTTCCACCCCCTTAACCCAACATATTTTTTGACCTGGAAGAGTATAGTTTAGTTCCCTTTAGACACCATACTATTTCACACTTGCATGCTTTTTTATGTTATATATATAAAATGAAACATGTTTCATATATATAATAACAAGAAAAAATATATTTTTTATTTTATATATATAAGAATATGTTTTATTATATATATAAACATGAAAAAAGCGTGCAAGTATGCTTTTTATATACTATTTATATATTTATATATATACTATTATTTTCTACCTTTCTTTGACTAGTTTCTTGAACTCATTTTTTAAAAACCAAATAATCTTGAGAAGAGATAAATAGAAGACTAACGAATAAAACAAAGTGACGTTTATTGAGGAAAAAAATGAAATAGGTAAAGCATTATGTGAACCATACACACACACACTCACACACACAAATAAGGTAGAGAGAGAAAAAAATTGAAGTGAATTAGAGAAATAACAGTAAAGAGAAAACTTACACAAATCACATTCACACACAAGAATTCACATTTTGTTCAATTTTTTCAAAGAGCTATGCCTCAAAAACTTTGATAAATACCCAAAGAACCATTAAGTCCAATGATATTTAAATGTTTCAGAGGACAAAGGAAAAGAATTTTTTAAACTATTCTTATAAAATTATTGTTTTTATAGAAACAGGCATAAATAGAGCTGAAAAAAGATTTACAGGTTTTTAAATACTAATTTCAAAAAAACTAAATAATATATTAAAGATAATAATATAAAATAACAAATTAAGAATACACCACAATTCAACTAGTTTAATTTCAGAAATGAAAGAGAAAAAAACTCTCTATTGCCTTGTTGGTATCCATTGTTCCCTCCTTATTTCCCAACAAATTCCCAGTTTAGGTCACAGTGGGAATGTGCCCTGCTAAAACTTTACATAACCCAACCTCTGCTGAAGCTAGTAGTTCTGATATACATGATATACAAGTGGAAATGTGCTTTGGTTTTCTGAATTTGTTTTTCCTTTATAGGTGAACATGTTACACCTATCTTCATGTCATTTGCTTGTACTCCTGTTTTGGAATATGAACACAAGGCTGGAGATAGAACAGCCCTCTTAGAACTATGAGTGGATCAAGGGGCAGAGATGTATAATTTTGTACTATTTAAATGTTTATACACTAACTTTTACCAAAAATAAAAAATAAAAAAAATTGCATAAGGATCAGTTAATACATTTCTTCCCATGAGTCTTTACTAAACATCAGGGAGAATGAGCTGAAGGACCTCTCTACGTGCTCTAGTGGAACTCTGTGGGTACTTCTTTCCTTCTGTCTCTTCATATTGTCCCCTTCATTTTCTGTGTCTATACCCCTTATTAAGTTATATATCCTCAAGTTCAGTATTATGACTTCACATTTCTATATTACTTGTTCAATGCTTGAAAGACAGAAGATAGTCATTAAGTTAAATACATATTTATCAAAATTTATTTTCCTTGAATGGTACATGACATTTTAAAGTATGCACTGTGCCATCCAAGTAGCGTGAAATGACGAATCTGTTTTTAGAATGCATCAAGCAATTACATCATAGTAGTCAGGATAAGCTAATTGCAGTAAACTGCAATATCATAATTTGTTTTATAGGAAAATAATATTGATTCCTCGCTCACATTATCATCCTTTTGGACCTGCAGGGATTGCTCTGTTCATGTTCATTCAGTGGCACAGTCTCCTCCACCTTGTAACTGTACCTCTTCTAGAACTCACTGTATCTTTCCTCCTTGTTATTCAACTGGCAGATGGAGAAGAGGAACAGGATTTTATCTACATAGGCCAAACCTGGAAGTGACACAAATAAATTCTGCTCACGTTTGCTTGGTCAGAACTCATTTTAATGTTTGAATTAAAAATGAAATCTAATTTCATAATTGGGAAGAAGCAGAGAGCAAGTACTTTGCTGGGCATCAACAATCTCTACTACATGTCTTTCTCTCCCCAAAAGGTTGATTATATAGAGGAAATGCAGAAGCTGCTCACGTTTGCTTGGTCAGAACTCATTTTAATGTTTGAATTAAAAATGAAATCTAATTTTATAATTGGGAAGAAGCAGAGAGCAAGTACTTTGCTGGGCACCAACAATCTCTACTACATGTCTTTCTCTCCCCAAAAGGTTGATTATATAGAGGAAATGCAGAAGTCCGAAAAATAGTCTCCTAACAACAACAATAACATGGTTAGCAATTTCTATAAACCAGCAAAAAATATTTTAAATGAGATTCAAGAGATATCATAATAGGTACATTAAATATAAGATGCCTAGGGACAAGTCTTTAAAAACATGCAAGATCATTATGGAAAAACTATGAAGCATTTTTTGAAAGAAGACAAATAAATGGAAAGATATACTATATTCATGTATAGCAATACTCAGTATCAGTACTGAGAATTAGTTAGACACTAATCTAACTAAAGATGTTAATCCATTCCAAATTTATCTGTATCTTTAACGCAATTTCAATTCAAAAACTGACAGCTTTTTATATAAAATTAAACAGTCTAATTCTAAAATTTTTATGATGGAACAAAGATCCGCAAATATTTAAAACACCCCCGATGAAGAATAGTAAAGGCACTTTACCAGATAACAAAACTCTAGTAAGAAAGATGGTTTGCTATCATCACAGTAAAGAGCAAATTACCAGTAGAAAATTATAGGGACCAAAGAAACAGATGCTAGAAAATCTGGAATTATAGACTAAAATAGACTGGTTTCCCAGATTTGTGTGGAAAGAATGAACTATTCAGTAAGTAATTTTGACACAATTGATAATCCACATAGAAAATTTTTAAAATGAAGATGAATACATACTCCACTCTTGACTGAAAGTCAATTTCAAATGGAAAATAAATCTAAAGGTGAAAATAACACTTTTAGAGAATATATTAACTTAAATGTGTATTTTAAGTAGTCAAAATAGGAAAAGTTTTATTAAAGAAGACAATTTATAAACAATAAATGTGAGTAGTCTAAAAGTAAGACCTCCTGTTAACCAAAAGCTACCCCAAAGAAAACTGTAAATATAAGCTATAAACTTGGAGATATCTGACACATATTATTGACAAAGAATTAGTATCCACAAAGTATATTAAAATCCTATGAATTAATAAGAAAAAATCAAACAACAAGGTCGTTTAGGATGTTAAAAGGTATGAATACATACTTCAAAGGCAATACATTAATTCTTCATACATGTTAGAAAATACATTTAGCTTTGTTTAAAATCTGGAAATAGAGATGACATCATCAGGACGGCAGAATAGACAGTCTCCAATGTCACACTCCTCCACCACTGACCAATTTACAACTGTTAAAAAGCAAAGATTGCCAACCTAGGACTGCTGGAGCTCTGGGGAAAGGAGAAGAGACCCGCAGAGTTTGTGAAGGCAGGAGAAGCCTCAGTGAGAGAAAGAGGAAACCACTTCGACCATTTCAAACCCGGGCCATGTCAGGGCTGGCCTTGTGAGAGGTGGAAAGAAGCTGTAGCACGTAGAGTAGGAGCCAGCAAAAGCCACAGCTGAACTCTGTGTGAGAAGTTGCCCGGAGTCTGCAGGGGAGAAGAGGCCCTTGGAGCATACCATACCTGCCACCAGGCCAGCAAAGACCACTGACAGGGTCCCCATAGACCCACATAGAAGTGAGGGCTGTCGCCAACTGAAGGAAACACCCAGAGGCTGGTGAGGAATTACAAGGGACCTTCACATGGCCCACCCCACCAGAAGTGTTTGGAGTGCAGAGTGGGGAGAGGAGGTTAGCCAACTCAGAGGACATTAGGGTGCAGAGTGGGAAGCTGACCTGCCTTTTCATTGGCACAGGCCCACTCAGTGACACTGGTCAGGGCAATAGGACTGGCAGGGGTGCAGTTTGATGGGAAGACTCAGTCTGGGCCAGAATTTCCATACAACCCAGGTGTATCTGACCTCATAAGAGCCAGAAATGATTAAAAGGCCAACAGTTAAAATCCAGTCTGCACAATAAGCCTTCTACAGAGAGTCAGCACCAAAGCAGCAATTTAATGCAACCACAAAGCTCAAGTGCTGGTCCCCACAAGAAATTCCCTCAATTTTGGAGTTAACCAAAACCGCAGACCAGACACAAAGCTCTGCTATTAACCAGTAAAGGTTTAACACCACCAAAGAATACCTATAAAACCTAAAAGAGGTAGCAGTCTCCTCAAATGTCCAGACATCAATGCAAAGACACAAAGCTCAAGAAAGAGAACAACAAATGAAGCACCAACAATGGACCCAGAGGAACAGTGGATTTATGGGATGTCTGACAGAGAATTCAGAATAACCCTCTTAAGGATGCTCAAGGAATCACAAGAAAATACAGATAGAAATTAAATGATATCTGGAAAACAATCCAGGGGCAGAATGAGAAACTCGACAAAGGAATTGAATCAACTTAAAAAAAATAAAACTTCTAGAAATGAAGAATACAGTATCTGAACTGAAAAACTCCAACAGCATACTTAATCAAACAAAGGAAAGAATGAGTGAGATTTAAGACAATATATTAAATTATCAAATCAGAGGAGCAAAAAGAAAAAAGAATAAGACAAAATGAAATAGAAATACAGCAAATATGGGACTGCCTCAAGCAAAATAACCTCTGCATAATTGTCATACCTGAAATAAAGGAAAAAAGAAGAAATGTAGAAAGCACGTTCAAGGACATAATGGCTGAAAATTTCCCAAGCATCGAGAAAGATGACAGCATCCAGGTACAGGAAGTTCAGTCGTCACTAATCAAATTCAATCCAAAGAGGAACACCCCAAGGCACATCATAATCAAATTATCAAAAAACAAAGACAAAGAAAGAATACTGAAAGCAAGAGAAAAGAAACACAGTATTCAACTCAGCCCCAATACATCTCTCAGTGTATCTCTCAGTAGAAACCCTACAGGCCAGAAGAGAATAAGATGATATAGTCAGGGTGCTAGAGGAAAAAGACTGTCAGCCAAGAATTCTCTATCCAGGGGCTGGCCCGTGGCTCACTCGGGAGAGTGTGGTGCTGATAACACCAAGGCCATGGGTTCAGATCCCATATAGGGATGGCCGGTTAGCTCACTGGGTGAGCGTGGTGCTGACAACACCAAGTCAAGGGTTAAGATCCCCTTACCGGTCATCTTTTAGAAAAAAAAAAGAGAATTCTCTATCCAGCAAAACTGACCTCCACATATAAAGGAGAAATAAAGCCTTTCCCAGACAAACAAAATCTAAGGGAATTCATCAGCACTAGACGTGCATTACAGGACACGCTAAAGGGAGTTCTTTGATCTGAAAAACTATGTCAGTAAGGAGCAGTAAGAAAACATTTGCAGGGGGCCAGCCTGTGGCTCACTTGGGAGAGCGTGGTGCCAACAACTTCAAGTCAATGGTTAAGATCCCCTTACCGGTCATCTTTAAAAAAAAAAAAAGAAAGAAAAAGAAAAAGAAAACATTTGCAGGCACATTGTTTATTAGTAAAGAATGTTAACAGAAAACCTCAAAATGCTCCAATGTCATAAGGGTGGTGAATAAACCACTTACATCCTTAGTATGAAGATTAAAGGACAAAGCTAACATGACACTAACATACACAGCGACCATATAAGAGATAGGCAATATTAAAAGATATAACTTTAAACAACAAATTGTCAAATAGTGGAGGAAAATGACACCAAAGCATAGAATTGGCTATTTTTTTCTTTTTCTTTTTCTTAGATATCAAAGTTGTTATCAGTCTCAAATAATCTATTACAACTTGTTTTTGTAAGCCTCATGGCAACCAAAACACAAAAACCTATGAGGCATATTAAAACTAAATAGCAAGAAATCAAAATACACTGCTAGAAAACATCACTCAGTCACAAAAGCAGAAAGTAAGATTGAAAAAGGAAAAAAAAATTAACAAAAAAAAAAAGGAACAAAATGGCAGTAAGAAGTACCTATATATCAATAATAACTCTAAATATAAATAGATTAAATGTCCCAATTAAAAGACAGAGTGGCTCAATGGATTATAAAACAAGAACCCCAAATCTGTTGCCTCCAAGATACTCACTTCACCTATAAAGACACACACTGTCTGAAAGTGAAAGGATGGAAAAAGATATGTAATGCAAATGGAAACCAAAAAAGAGGAGAAGATATATTTATATCAAATAGAATACACTGCAAGCCAAGGAAAGTAAAAAAAAAGGAAGGTCATTATCTAATAATAAAGAATCAATTCAACAAGAAGATTTAACAATTCTACACACACACACACACACACACACACACACACACACACACACATACACACATATGCACCCCACTCTGGAGCACCCAGTTATATAAAGCAATTACTATTACACCTAACAGGAGAAGTATACTCCAACACAGTAATAGTTGTGGACTTTAGTACCCCACTTTCGGCAAAAGACAGAGTATCCAGACAATATTAACCAGGAAACATCAGAATTAATCTCTACTCTAGGGGTGGCTGGTTAACTCACTTAGTTAGAGCACAGTGTTATAACACCAAGATCAAGGGTTTGGATCCCCTTACTGGCCAGCCACCAAAAAAGTAAAATAAAATAAAATCCAGCTTAAAGACAACAGTCAAGGTCTTAAAGTCAATTAAGGATCTTGAAAGGTATATTTACACGGAAACAGTATAATATGTAACACTCATGAAATAAAAATTGTCCAGAATAATAACTCAATGTAAATTAATATAATTTTACATAATTTTTAAATTTAAGAAATATGTAATATTTGCATTATCTTATCTGATCTGTAAACCAGTATGAGAAGTTTGTGTGACGCTCAGATTAATTAGCCTCTTCATGAAAAAACATATGCAAATTTTATTTTTAAAAATAAAATAAAGACACTTGGGCCGGCCCGGTGGCGCACTGGATAGTGCGCCGCTTGGGAAGTGCGGCGGCGCTCCCGCCCGAGGGTTCGGATCCCACATACGGACCGGTTCCCGCTCACTGGCTGAGCGAGGCGCGGGAGCAACACCGAGGGTTGCGATCCCGTTGCCGGTCCCCGGTCCGGTACGGGGGCAACACTGAGGGTTGCGATCCGTTGCCGGACACAGAAAAAGACAAAAGACAAAAAAAAAAAAATAAAAATAAAAATAAAAATAAAATAAAATAAAGACACTAATGAAAAATATGGGAAAAGACATA